>NW_019213236.1:210372-324741 GCF_002532875.2 Varroa jacobsoni | reverse complement strand
AAAAAAAAAAAAAAAAAAAAAAAAACTAGTCAGAATTACATAAATGAAAGAATATGACCCATATAGTATAATGATCGTAGTGGCCTTTTCGTTATGAAAAACCTGCAATCCTGCGTCCTGAACAAACTTTGACTTAGTTAAACGCCCCAAAAATCGTTCACTCCCGTGGCGTTCATGTTCTAAAGATGTCCCATACTTCCGGCATTGAGATCAATAATGTCTTTGACAGGCTCTATCCAACTACTTGGCGAATAAGTTCATTTGGCTTTGGCAGCATACCCTTCAGGACATTGGCAAGCTGTACTTCCCACCAATAGCCAATATCAAAATAACACACTACCTAACCAATATCAGAGATTGTACCATAAAAACTATGATTATTTATTAACGAGAAGGCCCTTCGTATGTGTTCGTTGTTTGTATGCGTACATATCTTCTAATCGCCGCTTAAGCTGCAGCTTCTGCATAGTGATGTAAACGTTATACAATCCATCGGCCCGCCTTAGTAGTAATAGAGGGCCCGCTGTTTTGTCGTTTCGATGTGAAGTTTTTTCCGCCTGCTAAAACGCCCTTGCCTCAGTTTCTTAAAACCCATTTTGAGTGGTACCAGTTAGCGTAACGTTCTGTACGCAGCAACACCAATGTAACTATGGCATTCCTAGAAGGTCCTTTAGGCAGCTCGATGGCCTAGTCCTGCTAACAGCAGAAGTCAGCAGACGACATCGTGACTCAATGGTTTCGAAGTTTTGACCTTCGCAGTCTCTCTTCTTGTTTTAATGTTTTGTATTATTTTCATGGTCGTCCCCCAACGGACCTAATCATGCTATATTGATATGCGCTATCGTAAAAGGAGGTTAGCGGTAGGCGAGGATGGCTAATGGAGAATCAGATAGCCAAACACACCCACACGTAACGCCCGCCTCTGCCCGTCAAGGTAACATTATACATATGTATTTACAACTGTATATTGTACTATATTCATACGCGATGGCGAACTACAATCGTTCCCCATTAGCGGTACTATTGGCGCTCACGGTGGGGACGTCTGCATGAGAATGAATGACCAGAGATGGAATACCGACTTCCTGTAGCGGCGTTGCGTCTGCCGTTTCGCCAAGGGCCGACTTCTCCGTGTCAGAGACTGCGGCAGCATCGGCTGGTGCCGCGTCAGTCGTGGCCGGTTGAGTCGTGGCGGTTTGTTGCCGCCGCTGCGACTAAAGAGCCCTAATGAGCGTAGTGAGCTCCGTTAGCTTGCTATGCTGTAACACCATTATCGGCCCGGCCCCCGGCGGAGGAAAACGAAGAGCAGGATTAGACGCAGCCAGGAGCATCGAAGAGTGGAGGAACGACCAAGGTAAGAAAAGCGGCAACCGAGGCCGGACAACGATGTGTGTGCTATGTAGTACTTAATTAATTGTTGCAGGCAGATGTAATCATTGATTGAGAAGGTTTTGCGGAAACCTCGCTTTTGTTATCGCCGCGGCAGGAGTCTCGCACACAATAATATCCCGGTCATAGCGCAGTGCGCCTCGAATTACACAAGCGAACCTTTAAGTGACTATTGGTGAACAAAAAGCCGAAAAAAATAGGTCTGACCGCTGACAGTCAACTCATACTGCTAGTCCGCGTTCTGTTTGCAAATACGTATTATAAAATATCGTAAGTCGCTGTTCCATTTCATAGTACTAAACGATATACTAAAACGTGTCCTGATTAAAGATGCAGTACCATTCATTTAGAAAAAGTTCGATAAATACGTACAGAGGATCATATGCAAAGATATATAATAACTTGGCGACTCGGTACCAACCACATAATGTTATTCTAATGTAATATGCAATAGGAGTAAAAGGGAGCAAATAATGAAAGTTTTGAATATGTAGATCATTATATTAAAGAGAAATACCTCATTTCATCCAGTTGGATAAAGCGTGTGTAACATAATATGAAAATTACCCTTATAGTCTTCGACATTTACTTTATCTCACAGAGCATGTAAGGTTACCGCTTGTTAAGTTCAGGTGTCCGACGGCGCCGTTTGGTAAAGTAAAACAAGACCATTTCCCCCATTGACTAATAGTTAAAATAGATTAGAACGAATCCTCCTATGTGTGCGATATGATGAAAAATTCCACATCTGACCTTTGAATCAGATACGTTTTCAGATACTATGTCGAAATCTAAAGCCAAAGCCTGGTAGGTCAATGTATTGCTCTATGCGTTTATCAAGGTAACGTTGAAAAGGAAGTTATAGAGAGAAGCAAAATCGGATTGCGCCGAACTTCCATCCACGTTAATTTTCTTCCATTTCGTGATCATAATTCGAATTTACTATTTGAGTGTTTCATACAATCGTGCTGCAGTATTAAGGCCAAGAGGGCAAATCTTCCCTGAATACCTGCACCGAGCCAACTACGCTTTCGCTATGCGCTCCTCATGACGTTACTGATTTTGTATACTAACAATAGCGGCTCTGTTTGAGAGTTCGCCGATATCTGTTCAAGTTATCGAAACTGATTAGCTCATTCACTGGACTCACCGAAATTGCTTGATCGTCACTATCTATTATATTGTACGTATACCGATTGAAGCACCGTTCTTGGCTAAAGTGATAGTGCTGATCACGGTTTATGGCTTCAACAGACAGAAGGGGGTCCAAAATTCTAGTTGGCGCTGAAGCTCACGCAGGAACCAGACAATCGAGGCCCTACGATATTAACGAGTCGTCAGTGATAACGCTACTTAATCGCTACGTACGGCTCTTAGAGAAATAGAGGAATGGTATTCACTAATCGTCAAACGCCAGATGCGAGGCTTGGACACTGAAAAGCTGGGTACAATCGAGAGGAAGTCTCTCGACTGGCTTACACAGACCGGTAACTGCGAACGCGCAGGCCAGTTTACTACTATATGACCGCTATAACGTACCAAGTAGACACTCAGATAGACTCGTCGATGCCTTACAGCAATGAGAGTAGATATGGTTCATTTGTATACAGGCTTCGTGCGTATAATTATTTTACTATTTTCTGTGAATTCAGTAAATAAAGGAAAAAAAAACTGCTAGTTTTGCCCTTTTTTTGATATCGCTTGCTCTTATGCCGCGTATCTACTTATTAGCTCGACTGCACTGTACAGGAAACGCGTGTCGGCTAGAAACTTAGGCTCAGGTAATATTCCATTTTTGATTACTTGCTAGTTCATGGTTTCACAGGAAAGGTATTACGAATTAGACGGATGATCTCATTACGTCTAATATGAATATAAATTGTTCTTAATAATTACTTACTAAACATATGAGATAACCTGGGTTTTAAATGGGATATAAACTTTCCGTGCTTAAAGTTAGCCGTATGGGTCAATATTTAAAGACTGTCGAATAAATCGAACGTGAAGTTCGAAGTATTTACTTAAACTACATATATATATATGTAGGATGTATAGCTATTAACGTTCTATACCACTAGCAGATGTTAAAATTTACCAGCAAAATGAATATCCTACAGTGGAGTGGCCTGGATATAATCTTCCTACGAGACCTGCTTAAGTTACCTAATTTCGTCATTAACAAACATACACATGCAAATTGGGGCCTCGTTCAAGGGGAGCGGAAATCTCATTTCTAAGCACGAAGCGTTTAGTTATGTTTGATGGAAATGTTCTTTGTGTTTGCGCGTATTTCGTTCGCTCTACACACCCACGAAAAATATCTTATGGAACAAAGATGCGCCCATTTTTCAAGCTAAATGCAGCAAAGCTCTAGTGGAGTACTTCATCCGTTGAAGACTGTATGTCTATATATAATCCAAGGAAGATCCTGTTTAGGGAAGTTAATGTATACTTCGTTAGCAGGACTGAATAAGGCGATCTATCCCAAATAATAACAACGTCGAACGCAGTTTTTATAAAAATCTCAAGTGGCAATGGAAACAATAGCCATATTGGCCAGAAGAGTATCATCGTCACCGATGGAAATCAGATATTTATTAATAATTACATTCTAATAGATTGGTTAATAGACCACTGCTAGCAAATTTTATGGACCCTTGTAGTATCTCAGCAGTAAATTTCTTTTTGATCGGCATTAACACGTATGGCGGATTTCACCATTTGTAGCCTGAATTGAACGGCTTTGGTCGCTGCCCTTAAGTAGACCGCTGCTATGATTGCCACATGTTGTTATATTTCGGTAATATACTAAATTGTGCCATAACAAAAAAGTATATCCAGGGCGAATATGTTGCAAGAACGGCATGCTGTGTAAGCTGGAAATGCGTATTCCAGGGGCAAAGTAAGAATCAAATTTAATATCACCGGCATCAGTTAATGTATGAAGAGCATTTGAACACTGAAGTGATAGCTCAGCCGCCTAACCGACATTCGTTTCAACTATTACTTTAACCGTTGCAAACATCGTCTAAGCAAGCCTTGTTCGCACCCACCGATTCACTGAATTGCTCTAACATATATTCGTCTATGGGTCGATTTATACTTCGTCCTTCTTTACACTGTCTATTCGTGGGCATTGTGCGGCAAGCGTCGCTTAGATGGTCCTATTCTACAGTCGCGACGACCCATCGGTGAGCTTTACCCAAGCGATATCGATTACAGTACGATAGGAAATTAGCTGCTACTCGTGAATTGATTGCATCAACGGGCGTCACACTCACAGGTCCAACACTGAGTGCAAGACTTCACGGTACAGCCGCTCCTCCCGCCAAGGGCATGAAGTTCGACAACGAATACACGAACGACTATATTCGCAGTGAACCACGCGTGGATCGGTGACGTCATCATCGTCCCCCACGGGCATCAACTGATGCATACATAATCCGTAGTGCAAAGACAGACCAAGAGACTCGGCGCTGAGGCATCGCCTAAGAGCATATCACGAAAAATCAAAGGTAAGACGACTAGGAATAAGAAGAGGATCATAAAACAAAGAAGACGACGTCCATCGGTCTTCCGGATCGGTCCGATTCTCGTAGAAATGGCAGTTTCACTTTATCCAACTCGGCCTTCATATACCGAATTAGTTTGTGCGTGGAACTTAAGCGCGTGCTGGTTGGCTGGCAGGTATTCGCAAAGGTAGACACCGCTTTTTAACAAGACGAGGTCCCGTACAAGATGTTAGAGCATCTGCGTTGTGCTGTGCTGTTCATGGCTTCCGAAATTGAATCTGGTCGAGAGTCGCCGGCAGCGCCGGTAGCACGCGCAGAGCAGATCCGAGATACGGGACGCGGGCAGGAAAATACGACTCATAGAGGGATCCATAAGTGAATATCACCTAGCATATATAAATAACAAAATCTACAAGTATACAAAATCATTTTTAAAGAGAGAAAGAAAGAAACATAAAAAATTAAAGGGGCTTAATACGGAATAAAAGAGAGATGGAATATTTTTGAAACCACAAAGGTGAGGTTATGTATTGGATTTAGACAACATGTCAGACCTTTCATTACGGCTATACAAACACTATAACTTCTACCTGTTTTTTTCTTTTGAGTGTTCGCTAGCCGAGATACATATTGGCTTAGATTTGCCTAGGTGTTTTTTGCTTAAGTTTTAGGGATGGTGGCGTAAAGTATTTTTCATAATAGTGATAATTTCAATGGTCATACATGACATAGACTAATACGCAGATGATTGTGACGAAAAAGGTGCCATATTTCTTGAAATGGTTGCAATCAAACCTTGTTTCTTAGCTAAAAATTATTTATACGCAAGCCTGACTCATTCCAACAAACGTCACATTAAGCTGCTCCAGTGACATAGTATAACAGACATAAGAACCAAGCATATATGGGTATCGCCATGCTGAGCGTACCCCCTAGCACACTTCGCCTCCTCCATTCGAATACGACTCAAGCAGACCCTATCGATTGGGCTTGATTTTGGATTTATCCGTGCTTCACCTACCTCGATGACCGTGTCTGTCAAAGGTACAGTCATCGCTCCTTTCATAGATGCTACAGACCACTTTTGGCATACTCTTCTCCCCATCTCCAAAAAAGGATTTGTCCATCTGTGCTATACGCTATCCCCCTAGACACTTCATCTCGCTTTCTTATTTATTCGTGTGAAGACTTTGTAAGGAATTGAAGTGCGCAGCATGGCGCCATGTGGTGACTCGGTAAGGACACATATGGCGAGTTTAAGCACGATACATACCAACATAGCCGTAGGCGAAAACTACGTAGCTCAGTCTGGTTGCCCTATTGGAGCCCGAACTACTAGAGGCAGCAGGAGGCATAGCAGCCTAGTGATTTGGATCTAGGTAGTGTTATTAGAAGGTGAACTCGAGGGGCGGGGGGGTGAATATTGTGCGATATATTTAGCATCAATAGAAGTACATCGAACGGCGAAACCAACAGGGGTGCGTTCCACGTTCCGATAAAGACTATTCGGGTATAGCCGAACTCTACACTTATCAAATAGAATCTCACAGGAAGAGGATTTGGTAACGACAAAGAGGCAAAGTAGCGGAGGGCTCACTGGCTGACGAGAGCTGCTACTCCGTGAAGCCCTCGGTTTATGCACCGTTTTCCTCAAAATCTTCACCGTACCCTTTGCCATATAGAGACTAAAGTGCTTGTGGAGTGCGGTTAAGAAAGAGGTACGAACGAAGAACGAGCCTGTGGTTTATACATGGAGAAGAGATGATTTCTTACGTACGTGCGATATTTTCAGCGTAAGTAAGGCGCGATGCACTGGGGGATAAATATTCTTCTTTTCGTGTATTATTTTCGGGTTCAGTCCAACTAGCTCCTATGGAACAACATGCAAGAACGGTTACTTGATTTCGGTTGAGTGTCAAGGATGTAACCTTAGATTTGGTTATCATTATCGGTAGATCTGGTTATATGTACACTTTAGAGTACACATGTTTTTATTTATTACGAAATGTGATGTTTTGTTCTTTTGCTTGTCGTCTAGCCTTTAAACAGATAAGCACAAGTTTTTGTGCCAATTGTTGGACCCTGCGAGTTTAGATAGCTGGGTGTCTGGATCCTAGTTCAAAAAGTTCGTAGAATATCATTGGGTATTGTAGAGTATTTAATCTTTTTGCTATTGCAGTAACCTGAAGAATATTGCTTTTAAATCTTTCTCTCTAGCTTCAGTAACAAAAATGAATTACCGGCCGCGGTTATTTATGTTGACAATAATCTGTGAGCATAATCACATGTATATGCGTTTCGCTTAACTATAGGCATAATTTCTGCCGCGTTGACTACGATTGCTGAAACCCATAAGTGCCGCTACTTTATCGTAGTATAGGCTAACAACCTCAAAACTCTATTGTATGCCTTCGCAGTCATTTTAGAATCGTATTGAAATACGTATTATAGAAATCGGCAACAAACCCGACCCATTTGAGGCGTTTGCTGTTGCCAGGCGTCATCAGATCATACAAATTCGGGGGTCTTGCGGTGTTGGGGCCGGAGTGCACCTTCAGTTTATGCAGGACATGTAATATAGCAGACCATAAGTGTTTAAACGCTTGCAGAACGTTCCGCGGCCTTCTTCGTTTTCTCTCCTACAACCGCTGGCTCGGCTAACGATAATTCTGTGCCTTCTGTCGCCCCAAATTTCTTCGCCTTTGCATGCCCCATAAGGCTACGACAACAACCCGCGCCTTTGTTCTTTTCATTGTTGTGCCTCCTTCAACAACTACCCATTTCAGGCCTTACTTTTTAACTTCGGGTGGTGATTTCGCATTCTTCGGCGCCTACTTTTCTTTTTCGCATTTTCGTTGTTGATCCGTCTCGTCTTCTTTCACTCGGCTCCTTTCGTCGCAGCGTATCCGCTTCCCGTTTAACTGGCTAAAGTGTCAACCTAGCCCAGCCCTGAAGACAAGGGTTAGCCTTTTGTGTATTCTTTCTGGGAGCTCTTTTCTTTAAGCGGCTTTCTAGCGAAAATATGCGCGTCGCGTTCGTTCCCTATCTGCTTCGTACACCGACTTTGGACTGCTGTTTCAACCATAGACACAGCAATATTCATTATAGCACTACACATCTTTGCCGCTTTGGCCGTTAGTAAATTGGTTTGTATGGAGACGCACGAAGTCTATGCCTCGCTACACGAAATCTGAGAGCGAGGCGGAACAGCGTAATAGAGAAAATAGCATCATTCAGCTGCAGATATAGCGTGAGGCAATGGTCACCACGGCCGCAGTCAAAAAGGCCCTAAGCTGAACTAGGTTGCAGTCCCAGTGGAATTGTACGCACGTGGGGCCCCTAACTATGAAAAGTCCAAGGCGTCTAGCACATTTGTCGAAAATGAAAACCACAACGACGAAGGGAAAGTCTTGGCGGGGCCTCGAGTAGGATGTCCAAAGCCCTAACCCGCCACCTAACGAGTGCTGCATTTGCAAAAGTTTCTTTTAACTTTGTTCGCAGACGGCACACTGCTTATTATTCTTTGCCGCCTTATTTTCTCATCTAAATAGCATTCATTCTCGCCGTCCTGACGTTGCAGTGTCATAAACATAAAAGCACATACACGAGTCTGGACGCAGGCACAAACAACAAAACTTAATTCTCCAACCATATACATATATACGCCCCATCAAGTACAGAATTGGACGCACATTCATGCATCGTACCCACCTTCTGTCCGGCTTCCCGTACTACGCCCTAATCGAGCTGCAAACCATCTATGGGGCCTTAGTCGGGTAGGCCCTATGGATCTGGCTGACAATGAGCGACAGTGTGTCGCCGCTGCTAAAATGGAGGACCATAAAAAAAGACAGTTTAGACCTAAGCCCAGGAGTTCTTAGCAACAATCAATACACAGCATGTATACCCTATAGATACGGTGCTAGAATCTGAAAAATTAAGGTAAGTCCGGCTTCTGGTTTCTGTGTGATCCGTGATGCAAGCTGACTTTTGTTCATGAGCAGCATTACAGTCAATTTGTACGTTTTCCAACGTTTAATGAAACGTCAGGTTTTTCGGAACCTTCTACAAAGAGCCTGTGGCTATCAATCCGTTGTCAGCCAGATGTACTTATTTTTTATTGAAGAATGAAGTACTTTAACAAAAAAAAAAAGGACATTCTGTGTATCCTGAAAAATTTTAAAATGACCTTTATTGTGATAACGATAATACACTAGAAGATGCTCTACTTCTTTGTTTTAGTCGTTTACTTCGTTTTATAGCGGCGTCAATTATTAATTAACGCCGATATAAAACAAGCTAAAGATTGTTCGAACTTCCAACAAAACTGTGTGTACCTGCTTGTAATTATTACCCATTTAATCAATGCAATACGCCATAGACGACGCATACAATTTGCAAAGGTCGAAAAATTGGTTACGATAGATGTGCGAAGAGTTGACGACCTTTTTTTTTGAATTTTTTTTTAAGAAATCCAATTTTTAAAAGCCGAGGTTTCTGACATTTGTTGCTCAAATAAACGGTCAGCTATTAAAAGCAAACATTACAACGATCAATGTAATTCTCTAACCTTTTCACATATCTGTTAATAACTCGGTTGTGAACACTTCAGCATGTATCTCTACTTTCAAATCTACCATTTTATCAATTAAATGTAGGGAACAGTGGCCAAATATATTATCTCCAGGGTTTATCTTATTTTGAGCCTTTAGGATGGGATTGACTCTGTCACCCTCTTGTATACACCTTCTACACTACAGCCGCTCGTGCAGCTTCTCCATGAATACCTACTATAAAGAGACGTATGTATCCCTGATCATATGCAGATGATCCAAACTAGCTTTAATTAATTTGTAATAAATTAATAAAGTTCAAGTGCGCACGGCTATTATAGTTGGACAATAGTTGTTGTATGACTTCACTTTGACCATCATTGTCCCTCTCTATGAAGTTCGGCAGGGGCTGTCAACGCTCCGTGTGTTGGCAATTTTCACTTCGACATTACCGCCCATTACTCCCATTACATTTTACAGCCTTAATACGGTAGCATAGAACAAATTTATGAAGTAAACGGCTACTGATAAAAGACTGGCATATATACCACATATCTTGTTCCGCGTCGCATTGTCCACACGCTGGGTCTGTATATCATGTAGTTCTAAATGCGTCATATGTGTTTTTAGAGGAGAGGAACAGTTATTCCATGGCAGGTTAACAGTTCCAGGCCTGGCTAATGTTACCATAGTTTTGTATGAACACTTCTGTGGAGCATGCCGTAAGTAGCACCCCCATTCCCAAACGCTGATTCAGCAATCCCCATAGACATCCTTCAAATCCCTTGAGAGCAAGATATGCAGAGAGGAACACAGGGATATGGGGTAGACAGACTGGGTTATCCGATGGCACGAAGGAACATGTTTCATTCGAGCCGCTTTCCGCCGTCGCCGCCACTACCGCCGCCGCCATTGAGACCTCTCGAAAAATTACCCCCGCCAGTGCTGCCGATGTATAAGCGTCTGTTAAAGTCTGCTGGAGCCATCGAAGGACCGCAACCCGTGGCGCGTGTATATGTGTATTTAGGGGAGAAACAAAGAGAGACTGTACATGGCTGGATGACTCCATACTACATAACTGTGGTGACAATCAGCGGAGGGGTGGCTTAAGTTGACTTAACACTGCTCAAGCTAGCGGCAGATGCTGTTTGACAAAGGTAGCTGCACCTGTATGGTGTACGCTAAGAGGATTGGACGCGCTCCCCAATTACGGACATGCACAACCCCCCGCGTTAACCCCACGTCGACTACCCGGTGTGCTATCATTTAGGTTTTGATCGCAACGGAGAATAATGCCAGTTGAAGGGGACAGGTGGGCTTCGGATTTGTCGCCAGCCGACGGGTTTTTGAGCGGACACCATTACAGGACGTGGATGCGACTAGGATGCAACGAGTGTCTGCTACCACCTGATCTGACTCAGGCTGCTTTCACGGTAAGTTCTTTAGTTAGAATAAGGGGGTGAGCGGGAAGACTCTTGCATTAACATTGCTAGCCCGGCGAAATGCTCGATGTTATCGATGATAATAGAAAAATGCTTAAAAAAGTAGTGACGCATTATGAGTGAATAAATTGAAAAAAAAAGAATAAACAGCGCATGTTCCACAGTAACATATTCCATAGTATATTGGAAATTCAGGACAAAAAGCCAAAAATACAAGTGGCAGAACTACTTATTTCGGTGATACCACGCATTGCAATTCCATGTGATTCGGTTAGGAGCCAGGACTTGGGCACAGTTGGCACCTTAGAGGAAATGGCGGTATTTGCTTTATGAAAACTTCCGCCAGCTAACTTCTGTTTCAAGAAAGCTAATCTATCATTTTCTTATTTTTGTAACAGGAAGCTTTTTTGAAGATCTTTTTCCCTCACCGTAATGATCAAACGAACTCCCTTGCTGGTCCTCGTACCGTCCGTTAAAGTGATGCACCATAAATGAAACTAGCCAATTCAAGATCTGTGCTTAAGGAATTAGATTTCGTGCAAGGCCAGATTCCGCCGTTGTCTGTACCATGTCAGTCTGTAAAATATAAATATATTAATAATACATAAAAATAGAAATAAATAAAATTTAAAAAAATCAGCAGAAAGCTGCGTTCGATTGCATAGGACTCGAACAAGATTTTAACGCACATTCATAAACTTTCGATGTGAAATGATTCGTATAATATATCACACAGTAGTTCTTTTAGGACTTCTAGTAAGTAAACACTGCTATTAGCACTGTCTGTGGGAAATATCATCCGGCATCTATGTTGTCCATGGTAAATTTTCTTTAATAACCGCTGCACAGACTATTATTTGTGCAATGTTATTTAATTATTAGTGCAGCTTAGGCAATCTATATTACGCACCTTATTATTTTCTGTGATAATAAACTTGCCGATCGATGCCAATACTGAGTTTGGCCCGGCGTTTAAGCACGTTTTTGATTGATTTTTTTTCTACGAGCTCCATGAGCCTATTGGCCAAACATGCTAAGAAGCTTTTGTCTGGAATCTGCACGCATCTTGTCTTCGGAGAATTGCTTCTTGTTGCTTTCCTGCTTTCTGTTAACGGTGACTACTAAATAATAACGGAAGACGTGTAGAGAGGATCGGGTCTTATATAACGACGTACATCGTAAAGGCATACAGCAAATAGGTTCAAGCAGACAAGGCCTGACTACTGGGCTTGTAACTCAACACTCCACAGGGCAATTTCTTGTCAGCCGTAACCAATTTAGGTATTTTAAGCATCGCTACCTCAGGGTTAATAGGGAAGACAGCAAAAGCACCCGCAACTTGGGTAGGTCATCTTCACTCGTGGGAATTCCTGTCCGTGCCGTCAAGTCAACGCTTGTTACCTTCAGTTAACGAGACGCTCGAACTGGTTCTACGCAAAATGTCGACTGAAACACCGCTATCGACTCGACTCGACTCTGTGCAGTCTCTGTTGGCCTTAAGCTACATGCAACAAAGCTTAAGTATATACAACATTCGTGTAGCCACAATATGATTATTAAGGTAGGCGGAAGTAATGTCTCAGGCAGCTTTTCGTGTTTTTTTCTTATGTGCCGGCAAAAGTATTGGACATGATGGTGGAATAATTGGGAATCGTTTTTTTTTTTAGCCTATGTACGCATTGTTTGATGTAGTGCGAAGCTCTCTTGATGTCCATTTCGCCACTTTTAGATAAATTTGGGAAAATTCATTTTAGTCTTTAGATACGTGGTTTTTAAAAGGGCTAAAAAAAGGTCTTAGTGATTACTGCGTTACCAACTTTATTGTACGTAAAAAACAAACATGTCTTGTCAATGAACGAAATTTTAATGCGTTACCATTATGTAACCTTCCCGCAATTAGTTATTCAGACGTATTTAACACCAGTGCCTATTTGAGTGTTCTGTATTTTGCACCTTAGCTTGTTATTAGCGCTGAAGTAGATTATACTAAGTATAGAATCTATGATCTGCAGATCCATTTTAAATGGAGTTACCTTACATAGCATTAGAATCCTCCGAAAATTGAAGAATACGTGAGATAGCCTATGTTTGCACTGAGCATTAACGTACCTCAGTTCGTGCTGGGAAGGGTCTTCAGGTGTCAATGCTCTACTAAGACAATATAAACCCTAAATTTTGAAGTCTCTCTACAGCTTTAAAAACAAGCAATTTTCTAATATTATGTCTACACAGATAGTTTTACATCACTCTTTAAATTTCGTCCTTTTTTCCGCAAGCAACATTTGCCCTCCTTCTCCGTATCATCCCATTCATATTGTTAACGTCGTAGCCCCATTCCAGCTCGATAGTTATAATTGCGAATTTGCCATTTGCTTCAGACGAAATCGTAGACATCTCTATTTCAAAATCAACGAAGCGTTGATAAAAACGACCACAGCTTCAACGAGAATACGCGCTAATTCACGCTGGAACCCGCCCGTGTTATAGCCTTTACAGCCACTTAACGCTCAACAACTTCAATAGAGACAATGGCTGTCTAACCCCCAAACAGTGGTGCTCCGTGATAATACAGAGAGAGAGAGAGAGATAGGGAGAGAGAAAAAGCTTCCCAGTGCCAAATTTTCTCAGCCGGCACGCTGGATTACCCCAGCTTGCTATTGTTTGAAGATACACTGCCACCCCCCTTCTCCCGCGAGGGTCACTGCTGCCATTTCAGTAAAGTTGCCTGGGAAAGGCACGTCGTTGTTTATATTGGCTTCACACAAAGAATAGAGTACACGCATGGCGATGATCACAAATTTGTACACAAAGTTTGTGCTTCCTCTTCACAGAAGTGTCTGGATAAATAGTGCTTGCCATTGTCGAAGAAGCGCGTTGGAAAATGGCCGATGCTTAGGACGAAACCGGTTAGCCTAAGTGGGCAAGCAGTGGCGAAAAGAAACTATCACGAACTATTAGAACTTCATGAGAAAAGAAGGGGGAATACAGCGGCAGCAGGAACGATTCAGCCATAGAGATCAAGGGGTAGGAGATAGGGATAGACACATATTATTTGAGGTAGGCCGGAATTATTTCGTTGGGAGTGAAAACACAGGTACCTAGTTATAGCTGGAACAATTCTTACAATTGTGCTTCAATCCTAACCTCTTCTATTCCTCCCTGTGAATACATTTTTGTTAATAGTAGCCCACAGTTGATTTAACCGTAAACTTACTTTTATACACCTGTTCGTCTTCCATTCATATATATCTATACCAAGAGGTTTACTTCTGGTGGTGGAATAGGATTTTCGTCGATTGCGAATTCTATTCAAATGCAGCGTGATTTATTACTACACACATTATACCACTATGAACCTGCAAGTCATGATCTAGCCCTAACTGTATATAACGGTACAAGCATCATGCCTTAGCTAACCCAGAACACAAAGTCAGCGAACAACGATAAAATTGACAAAAAAAGACCAATGAATAGGTCTTTGCTCAAAACTTAGGTTAGGTAACATCTTGCAGGGCTGCCAGCTGCAAGAAGTCCCCGAGAGCGACGCATGACATATTTTTCATCTCGTGAAACGCACCTGAACGATTTATTTTAGCTAAAAGATGACTTATTATTCCCAAGATCGGTTACGTTTTAAAGGACGTAAGTAACTGCTGTGGTCGTTAGGTGCCGCCTGTATAAAGAATCAATTAATGTTTCCTGTATTTCAATTCTCTAAGTTAACATTTTTCTCCGATTTAAGGCTTACTTGTGTGATATTAAAATTAAAAGAAACTGGTATCACATGAAGTAAAATATGTTGCGTAAAAACGATGATGTTACTCGATGTTATTACAAATACTCAAGCTTAAAAACAATGAGATGTATGTTAAAGAAGACTATAAAGTAGACTTCTAGCTTTACTTCATCTTCGATTCCACTTCACAGAACGACTGGGCGAAATTAATATCGTTTCATAAACGGTGATTAGTGAAGAGTGATTACAAAGTACGAGAAAAAAAACGCAGTGGTCCATAAGTCTGTCAGACCTTCCATTGATCGTCTACCTAACTTTAGCATCAAACAGACCAGAGATTCAAATATAGTGGTTTATTTTACCTTCCCGTGTTTGTACATTAAACATGTCACTTAGATTATAACCGTAATGAAGAAACGGCAGTCGTACCACATTATACAAGCACAGCAAGCGTCACCAAACCGAAGCGTATTCAATACTCATTTATCATTCTAGCGGTCTAGTCCCCTCTGCTTGGAACATTCTGGAGTCCCTGGTCCCACCCCATTTCAGTCATTGCAGGCCTCCACCTGGTGCTAGTAGTAAGCATTCGAACTACCGCAAGCGCCAAAATAGATCAGAAGAATGATTACGAGGAGCAACTGGAGATCCTGCTGATCTACGCGCATATATCTACCTCATTCTACCGCCACTCGCGATTGTGGTACACCGGATGTGTTCCGCTTCCCGAATTCACATGTACATGACTGTCGAGTCCATACGCGTCCATACGCATGTGTCCCCACCACATCTATGGATTTGAGGGATTTTCGCGAGGTGCCTTCAGGCTCGGTAATGGTAGATCGACTAGGTGGAGATTTTACCATTTCTTGTCACCATTGTTACTCTCATGAACGTACCCCACTGGATGGTTGGTACAGATCGCGTTTTCCTCAGGAAAGAGGGACGTTCGAATGTACCTACGCCACATGGTGCGCACATCAACATTACAATGTGGTATAATTCTACTGTAGAGAGGATTGAACGATACGAGGTAGAAGCAGTACCGACACATGCTTGAACGCACGGAGGGAAGCACCCGGGAAGACATGGCGGGGACAGTGCTCTGAATTCGATCTCTTCATGCCTTTCATGGGGTACTTTTGGTGTGTCAGGTGGGTGGAGGGTAGACAGGCAAGTTAGAATAATCTTGACAGTAATAACTTCATAAGTTGACGCGTTACTATGTGTATCAGGATCAAGCTCGATTAGAATTATCATGACATCCGAATCTATAAAGAGATGAGCTTCAAGGCTTGTATATAGGATGCTTTTAGGCACCCCGTGTTTAGGCAGTTTTAGGCTTACCCGATAAGGGTAAGCCGTATATACTGACATATATAGAAATACTACGAATGCGTGAAACGTGCATGTTTAGAGACCACATATGATTGGATCCGCAGATTGTTTACGTGTTTCTTTCGCTGTTACAGAGCGTGAGTGTCACTCAGCTCAGCGTTAAATAAAATCACGATATCTTTTCTAGATTAGCACAACGTGCTGAGGCCCCCTCAGTATCAGAACTAATGATCGTTACAATCAGAACACTAAGAGGTTGATTGAAACAGATGTCCAGACTAAAAAAAAAAAAAAAAAAGCTAAACAGAAAAAAAAGAACATCGTCAATGAAGAACCTGTTCAAGAGATGATGCTGGATTCTGTTCTCAATTCTGGATGCATCCTTAAAGGCCTACAACGCAGTTTAAAGAGGCCGAGGATACATATAGGTTTTTTGCATTATATACCCACAAAATGTTCGACTGCTAGGTCAACTTGATGATAACCCACGTATAATTAAAAAATCCACGCTCGATAGCGTCGAGCGTTACGGTCCCCTTGCGAGACTTTCAAGTCTTGTTTCTTTTCCACAGTTACCATTATTACAACTACCGGAAAATCGCAGATTCTAAAACGTTTGCAACTCTCTAATCAGCCTTTATATACAATAGGCCTTTTAATTAGACAAATACACTTTTGTCTATACAGCAACAGCTTGTAGCGAACAAAATGGGCTCTATAGATGAATTGGGTCAATTTCTGGTCAATTTTGGGACTTCTTACATATAATTTTGGGCATCGGTTAGCAAAGAACATAAAACGCATTCATAATACCTCGGTTTTGACCAGTGGATAGAGTTATAGATAGTGGATAGAAAGAACAACTAGTAAAGATAGGAGAAGATTATTCGTTCCGTCTATTAAAAGAGCGTGGAAAACTCGGAAGACAATTATTTATATTCCTATCATACTACGTTATAGCCAATCGAACACTTAATTAACTACTACTATTATCATCAGTGAATTAAACCATTTTAATGAAATAATAATGGTCGTTGCAGCCTTAATATGTTAAACGTATGACAACGCTTCCTGGTACGTGCTATTACTATTGCCGGATAGATAAGAAACCGATCGAATCTTGAAAGTCACAATAATGACCTTTTGTTTTTCTTCTTGATTTATCCATACGTATTTCATGTACGATTAACGATGGGTTCTTCGAAAATTCCATCCGGATTCAATGCTGAAACTTTGGAGACCTTTGAGCTAAACATTTATCTATTATTTCCTTTCCTTTTGTTAGTAAATCTTGAAATACGTTTTATAATCTAAATGTATATTTGGAAACAACGTATAGAAATCTCACTCCTAGCCCATTAGCCTACGTACCTATTTACGCAGGCTGGCTAATTGACACTCGGTTTGAAGTGAGTATTATTTAGATATGTTTTAGTGAAGAGAACAACGAAGATTTGCTAATGTTTGCTAGCCCAATTGGCATTCAAGCAAAGATCCAGTGATTGCTAAAATGCAAGACTCCCTCTCGGAGTCTCTGTTATTCTATCGTTTTGATTAGAACGAGCCAGCAAAGATGTGTGAGAACAGACAGTACCCTAGTTCGTATATAAGCCAATAATCATCATGTCTCGATACTTCAAACCTTTAAACTTTGCATCTGTGCTAGCTAGTAAGTGTAAGTTGATAAAAAGCGTATTTAATTCGAGCTACTGGAAAGTTATAAAACGTAAAAAAATCCGTGGTAATTACAACTACTGTATTGATGCAGACGATGATCATGATCGCTTAAGGGTCAAATACGTGGAAACGATATGACTACCACTGGTGCTGTCTCAGAGCTCCGAGTGATCAGATGGGTTGGCCTCGGTAGGACACAGTACTGTGCTAGTCCTTACGTTGGCGCTATTATACGAGCTAGTGGCAAATGAAATTGCTGTTATACTTAATAACCAGCAGTAGAAAAGGAGTTGATGAAGGTCGTATCCCGTTCCAAACATGTACACAGACCTTGCTTCGTAGGAACGAAAGGAATGGGCGGTTGCCGTCGCTTAAAGAATTAACCCATCCCACTTACGAGCTGCATAATGAATATACGGGGTGCTCCATTGGCTGTCAGCTCTCTCTCCCGATCTATTGTGCTCAGATAAGTCTGGTAACCGCTGCACTCAGCTTGACTCTTCGTAGCTTGGGGTAGTAATAATCGAAAACAATAGGATAAAATAGCATATAACAGAACGTAGCAAGCTGTTCGGCTGCCACGTGACCACTAACGATGGGGTCTCAAGACTCAATTAAATAGTGAGCGACTGGAGAACTTTTCTTGTTATTTTTTCTATCAGTGAGCAAACGAGCACCTCCTCGACAATACGCATACGCAGTCCAAGCCCGCCGCGTCCTTGCCTACTCCCTATCCCTGTATGATGTATCAAAGGGGCTGTCAAACCGGAGGCTATGGGCATCTACTACGTTAACGTGAGACCCAGAACCTGCGTGGAGCTAGAGTTCTCGAATTGTTTCTATAACAGACAGATAGATAGAGTAGACACGTTGACGGGGAAATTCTGGCTAACCACATGAGCCTGAAGGCCTAAGCTAGAGCTAGGAGCTGTTGGTTGTTGTACCACCTCTATTCTCTTTTGTTTCAACGCAATGAGCACTAGCCGGTGGACGAAACAGCCGTCTGGAACGGCGAAGTTATTTAAGTTCTGGTTCTCTTTCATTAAGTTGTTTTCCACCCCGAACCCCTGGGGGTTATCTAAAGTCCGGGCGGCCCGTTGAGGACGATGACTCATGTATAATGGCTCGGCTGCTTTTGTCATCAACGTAGGAATCGAACCATCGTACTAGTATAAGCGTAATAGAGTCGTCCGGAACGGCCAGGTTGCTCACCACGAAATCGTTTATTTACCATAAATTATGTGTATGAGAAGGTTTAACAGTAATGAAAACACAGCAGGTGGACGATGATGAAATAGATATTTCGAGACAGAAAGACCAAATTAGTTGCGAATGGCTAATTGAACGAATTCAATAACAAGTTTTCTTTTGTTATTGTGGGAGGTAAACCGAAGCGGAAGAGCGGGCATTTGCGAACATCACTTTGGGTGAAGCTATGGATCTTCAAGTAGGAAAAAGTTGACTGCGGTTGATTGGCGCATGGGGATAGGGAGGCACGCCTTCGCTTGCGAAACGGAAACGTACTGAGTTTTACGTGATTTCACAATCATTTTTATTTTTATTATTTTGATTTATTGTATTATTTATTTAGTTACTTTAACGACTAACTTTTTAAATATATTACCGCACTATGTATTGATCAATCTTCGTTCGTACCTTAACTCAAAAAGTTTCTGTCTATCCAATCATAGTGATAAAATTAGCACCACCTTCAAGGGAACTCTCGTAAACATAACCCTTCAAATCTTCCAGCTTGGTTATGTAACTTAAGGTTTTGGTATGAAGACGCAGACATTCATCGTTAGACAGGTCAATCGTCCTTTAGCTCAGACGGTCTCTCAAAGAAAAGGAATAATTCTCACGTTCTTGCCCATAAAATGGTCCGTTAGTCAGTTTCTCATATTGTAGCCCAAAGCTCCAGATTGTATCATAGGGTAATTATCTATGTCAATTTTGCTTTTTGATGTAATTCTCTAGCAGCGACAGGTCCATAGGTTAATTTTGCAGTGCCCTGTGATTTTTGCTTATGCTGGGATTGACGAAGATTACGCTTTATGTATAAATGTGCTTTGAAAATGTAGATGGCTCTCAGCATAATTCAGCATCTTTGCATAATAGGTGGTTCTTCGGACCAATGGATCGTGGAAAAGGTAACGCTGACCAAATATCGAAAAGCATAAGAGGCAATGTTGAAGAAGTTACACGTCGTAGAAAATTCACGAGGATTATGTTCCTACTTCATTGCCCAGATACTGTTTCTGTGCAGCTGATGTAAAAGTCACGCCATGATCCGCTTTGGGTCTGATCCTGTGCGGACTCATCTCGATTTTTCACGGCTTCCAATTCGTATCGCTTGAAAGAAGTAAAAGAAGAGGCTATTTCAGCACTAAACCAAAAATAAAAGGCACGAGGCCAGCATTCATGCTCACAGTGTACAATGGAACGTTGAACTCTCCTTGCTTTTGCCACACGAGGTTGGTTTAGCTGGGATTGACCCCGGTGGGCTCGACTCCGTTGCTACGGGTACAGAGCAGAGCAGGCGACAACTTATACACTCAGCATCTCCAGGGACTCCAAAGTGCCTTCATACGTTCCATATGCACTAGGGAACCTAGGCCTCGTTCAGACGGTTCGACATTGCTTCCTACTCACATCGCGAATGATGCAGAATGTTCTTCTCCCTTGAAAAGTATGTCTCACAATAGGAGAGGTGACGCGATGGACGAATAGATCCATTGAAGTGAAGCTTGCTCATTGCAATTCGAAACTGAGTCTTCAAGCCAGGGAACGCGAGAGCTTAAACCAATGGAGAGCACCTTTATATTTATATACATGGTGTGGCTCACGTTCCATGTTGGGCATCACGGATATGGGTTGTTTCAGGTCGATCAATACAGTTAAAATAACCCACAACAGCTTAATTTTGATTCGTTAGTCACTGCCCAATTCGTATAGATACTCGCTATTGATAGGGCAAACGTATTTAAAAAGGAAACTTGGGCTAATTTTTTTTCTATAAGTGGATTAATTTGGCATACCCCTCCAGACAATCTAATCAATGTCAATTTTGTATTTTGTTTTTATGAAACTTTTATTTATTATTATTATTACTTATGAAACCTTTCGGCTGTCATCATAACAACCTCCAGAACAACTAAACCTAACCAGCCATATACATACTATAGGATCTTTGAATTTCATATCATGACGTTTGCTATGCCTTTTGACGTCATGAAAAGTTGTTTGAATACTCTGCAGCTTAAATAGGGTTAAAAAAAAGAACGCAAAAAGACGCTTGATGAAAATGTCCTTTTCCACGAAGTAATTACTGCTAGCTTGAACTTTTATCGCGTTAAGGCTAAAACAGGTTACGAACTTGCTTCAGTTGACTTTGAGTTTCATTTTATTTATTTATTTATTCTTTTTATTTTATTTTTTGTTTTTTTGCTTTCTTTTATTTATTTTTTAGTTCAAGTTCACCATTAGCTTGTCTTAGTTCGTAGATAACTGGTCCATATAAAGGGCCAGATGCTCTATTGCCTAGTAGTCTGTTTCAATTCCTGTTGAATTGCTACACCGATATTACATTCAACAAGAACAGACAACATTAAAGTATACATGCAGGCTGAGCTAAGAGCCACCATTAGGCTTGAAAAAGCTTCTTGACAGTTGAACAGCCTTCATTTTCTATCTAATAAATTAACAGGGAATACACTGATTATTTCAGCAAAAACATATATTCAATCGAACAATAGATTTGTAATGCAGGCGCCCTAGTGCCACCTCTACATTCCCATAATACTACATTATAATGCCATGGTATTAGTATTTATCGTTAACTTTGTCGTCATAGGTTGCGTACCCCCTACTACTTCACCAGATACAAAATAAAGATTCTCCTTTTTCAAGCTTTTGGCTCACCTTGCATAAATTGGGTTGCCGAAAAATATGGACGGTTTTTCTACTTAGATCGCTTCAGAGTCATATATCGCAAGTAACATGGGTCGTGTCGGGTCGGCAGTAATGTCATCTCGTAAGAGCCGAGATCTGGCAGTGGTGTATGGGCCAAAATTGGTGGAATGCGTTCGTTCAGACTTTAGATAGAGCGCCTTGAGTATAAATGGAACCTCTTCAAACATTCACTGTTTTACAGTTTAACGATAAGAACACGAATGTTTCCCAAGCCCATAAAAAGAGTTGTGTTGTTTAGTTTGACGATAAACAGCCAGAAGATGCCCCTACCGCTTTTACTCTGGAAATTTCAGTGTGAAATATACTTCTCGTAAAGGACGATTAATTAGAGAAGTTGAGCAAACGTTTGTGAAAGTTTGACAAGATCGATACGTAACTAGCTATGATATCGGCAAGGAACTAACGATTTTAAAGCATTTGAAAAAAGCTGGCTATAAAAAAACAGCTTAATGTGTGGGCACCATAGACGATTTACGCGATCGTACCTATATAAAGAAACGCAAAAAAAATGGAGCCATTTTTAAAGCAGTTGACCACGGGTGATAAAAACTAGACCACATACGACAACATTATGCAAATGAATTAGACGAAATAAAAAATGATGATATATGTTTGGTACGACTGTAGAGGGATAGTGAATTTTTAGTTGTTGCGTAGCAAAGCGATTGATTCAGGCCTCCACTGTCAACAACTAACAAGATGGCAACAAGCCATTGAAAATATTGGCCGGAACTTGTGAAGTGAATGACGGCCATCGTCTTCGGTTATGGCAAGCGAGGCTACGTATATTTTTGGATACCCGGCGAACACTGAAAGAGCTTCAATAGCAAGCTTCGGTGCATTCATTCGCCGAATAGCTCGGACCTTACATTAGCGGACTATCATCCGCTTTTATTCCTGCAGAACTTTCCTAATGGTGTCAATTTAGTCTTCATAGAGGGATCAGCAACGATGGTTTTCTCTTTTATGGCAATTTCGTAAGCACACTCAATCAATCGAGTATTGGTTAATAGGTGATTGTCATACGAATGACAAGTTCGCCAGTATATCTTTGGGTCCAGATGATGACACAGGGTCATTCAGGTACGGCTAGTAAGGTGGCCTAAGTTCGAACCTGGCGTAGATTTTGTCAGCCAGCCGTTTTAGCTTAAATAAAGTTGTGTTGAACGTAAAACTGGACATATTCTTTGTTATTCGAACGATGAGTATGCCCAACAATATATTAGAAAATATACCAGTGAGCACGAAGCTGATGAAAATGGCGGCGTCCTGGAAACAGCATTGGCAATTGTGTAGCATCGTACGGGCGGAGCAAGGAATGGAGAGTGCTCTCGTCATAGAATTCTCGATGCCATTTTGCAGACTATCAAACAGCAAGCAGGCATTGCCATTCTGTAGTCAGTGTCTTGTTTTTTCAAAGACCTCGACTCAGCGAGCCTTCAAACAAACGAAACTGCTAGTTATATGAACTAAAGAAACAGAAGTTTCCTACCGTTTGGCATTGCCATTGAAGGTTTCTATAACGGCTGGCTCCCAGCACGAAGCGAAAGAATCGGATTCGAACTTCGACCACAACGTGTTTCCAAGGAAATACGTTCACCACAAAGTATATCGGCACTAGCTCATTTCTACCCCTCTGCGTAAGGGTCGCTTTAAACCATTACAAACACGAAGATTTATCCCTTAAAAACAAAAAATGTTCTGACTTAGTATAGGTATACGCACCCAATCCATGGGATGTTACAATAGTAACAGGTTTTTCCATTAGTCAATTTAGAGAAGCAATACTGCCTACTGAAGTATCGCCAGTAAATTCTAAACCTTTAAGTTGATGTAACTCATTCTTCTTCTCTATTACTTGGGCGACTGAATTGTATGGATACAAGCCTGGTTTGTTTAATGTTTTGAAATTTGTGAAGCTAATTATCGATATTTTTAATCAATCAGTAAATTTACTAATTATAGTAATTAGCAAAAGTGCTGTCTTAACCGATTAAGCTAAAAGATACAGACCGTTGTCATAAATCCCAATTTGACTCGGATCGCGCTCGAGCCTGAACATGTATTGGCTGTTACGAACAGGAGGTACTGCTAACGAGATGCTCGGGCAATGAGAGCTTCTGTTTTGTTAATAACTGAGTATGTAGTAATAAGCATAACGTTAGATTTCATTAATCCATACGCAGTTATAAATATGTATGGGTTTTATCAAAATTAAATCGAAGATTCTGTTGGTCAGAGTTTTCTATGTTACCGGCTACTTCTTCAAGCTGGGAAGGTCATTTGTTGAAGATTATACATACTTTTGCTTGATTGACTGAGTGATGTATGTTAGTGTGATAAATAAGTGTTTCAATAGAGGACGACCAGTGTATCTATTTCCTGTATCACGAACGAGCCAATCCACCGGTGAATTTTTCAGCTACCTAACTTTCTCACTGAAGTCTCCTCCCACTATTTCAATGCGAATATTTTTATGACTACTGAGAAAATAAAGATGCCTGAATTAAACATAATGTTTTACCGTACTCATCGTGCTAAATACAAAGTCGCTTTTATCAAAACTGCAATAGGTGTTATATTTTTCTATATTGGTAAACGTCACTCTTCAGCTTAAAAATCGATACTGTCAAAAGACATTTGTTAGAACCTGTACTATCGGGCTGACAGCGACCGAAATGAAATCCTTTTAACTAACTCCCATGCGCCTCTGAGGTCCTCGTTAAAAAGCAGGTTAAAATAGGAATTTAGAATTTGCAACAACTTCAAACGTATCTCACAAATAATCGATCTTCCATAGTGAACAGGTACTGATTTACTTGTTACCGGATTTCGAAAAGTTTGAGTGTATCTTGTATCTTTAGTTAGTTTCGGCATACGTTTTTGTGTCTTTCCACTTGTTGATCGGCTGAATCGAAAGCGGAATGATCCAAATTCATAACGCAGACACCAGATGGCGCCACCGAGCCGTCGTACTTGGACGTTGACGCGTCTTTTGGCACTTCGACACATAAAGAGCATATTGAAATTTACATCGTTCAGTATCGTTTCTAAGCGTATTTCCTCAGCTCCATAAACACTAATTGTATTGCATATATCTAATATTTGCAACAAAATTTCAATAAGTATTAATAACATAATCAGAGCTGTATCAAAAACAGCCTTTTTCCCTTATTAGACTTGGTCAAAGGAATCTACATAGACATCTAAAGAGGGTAAAGCTAAAAGAGTCGGTCGGAGATCTTTATTAGCACACGTAGTCATTCGCTGCGATACACTGAGGAGGGCATAGCATGAACGATAGAGTTGTCGCTGCTTAAACCGAGGAACATATGTTCCAAGTCGATTGTTTGTAAACCTTAAATAATATCTAAATCAGAGGTTATGCGCTAACCGAGGCCGAACCATGAAAAAGTATACGGTTAAAGAAAGAAGGGTCTATGTTTTTTAGCAAAAAAAAAAACAAATTGTAAATTTTTGTATTGAATTTAGGTATTTTGCGCAACTGTGGACAAAGGTTTGGTAAATAATCTCCAGATAGATCTAGCTAGACTCGCGGCTAAATCTTTTAGTGAGGGCAAATCCTTGATACTGCACTTAAAATGTCATTCTGAAAACGTATTTATGTATCAGGAATAGCCAAAAGTGTCAAAAATAAACATTCTAATTTACAAAAAAGGCGGCATTGTCATGAAAAAAATAGGTGTTCTGAACGCCTCAGGTATACACTTCGGCGTCAGAGGACCCATAATTTGGTTCTTATAGCCACCATTTTATCTGAAGCGATGCAAAAAATGCAGGACCAGGACTCGATAGATTTCTAATTACCAACAGTTTTGTTACTTGTAGACGCGCTAGATTCTAAACATTAAGCTCATACGGACAATGCGCGATGTAGATTTAATAGATGTCGTGGAAAAGGATCGTAGCCGTAGTAGTAGTAGAGGGCTATCTAGAGATTTATCTAGGAAATAAAAATTGACTTTGCCAAATAAAGAACTTTTTAGATAGTTGGAAAATGGAGAATCGCAGTTAGTTAGTTAGTTAGCTAGTGACGAAAAATTCAGTTCCGAAAGGCTCTGACAGCTTCAACTACAATCCTCCTGACCTCCAGTATACGTGCATGTTTTTAAGCAGTTTTCGTTGAGGAACAGTCATTTTAATAACAGAAATCACTGGAAAGATATTAATATATTTTTTAGCATTTTGTTCGGTCAAAACGAGTATAGGCAAAGTCTACTACATAAACTTACCAGCTGTCCAGGAATAACGTTTAGCAGCATCCAGGCGTATCTTCTACTATGTGAACATGACAATGCTCAGATACATGGCTACCAATCCGGCTAAAAAACTAAAAATTCCTTTTCCTAGACTAGGTTGCGCGTCCATGTTTCTGCAGCATCATTGAAAACACACGAGGAATTGTCAACATGCATATCTCCATCACTGCAGAGCCATTTTCTATGAACAGTTATTACAGATTCATGGATATAAATTGACAGCAGACTACAGAATAGTTGACGCCATTCGGAAATAGGTATAGGTTATTGGTGCTTGTCTCGGCAGAAGACTGTGAATCATCGCGAAGATCGCGTTTAAAATACATAGTAAATTTGCCAAATGTAGCTACGTAAAATATATAGCGCTTTGGTTAACGAAGTACTTTGGGTGAGTAAATATGTGATAACGTATAACAATCCAAACCCCTTTTTTTGCAAAAGCTTAATGTCTATATACTCTTTGCGAACACCCGGCCTTACTACTAGACACTGGCCTCGTAATGCCACGTTTTAATTAGCATTTTCTGGCCGAAATAATACCCACTATATTTACATTTCCTATGGCCTTCGTCCTGGTTCTGTATCTGTTTCAATACTGATATAAGCCGATTTTAAATGTTTGCGAAACCATTAGAAAGCACGATGCTTCATTCGCTTTTTTTTTTGCAATGTGTTAAGCATCGGTTTTTTTCCAGAGGGATTATACATCGATACAACATACATGAATAGATTTTTTGATTTTATCTTGTCCACATTTTCGACCTTAAAGGCAAATGTCTGTTACGGATTTAGCATGTGATCAATAATTGATGCTAGGCTGCATGACCCAACTTACATTATACTTTACTGATTAACACCAGGCGTATGAACCCAAAGTTTGACTGAACTCTAAGATCCGGCGTTCATACTGTGGGTACGTATAATAGTATCGATTGGTGTCGGAGCGGATATTGATCCGGAAAGCGTTAATTATTGTTTACCATGTGAGGTCTACCATGACGAGCTCTGATTGTAAAATTCAGCTGTGACGGCATTTGAATTGAGAAATCTATAGAGATCAGGCGGCGATTCAATTCCAGCATCTGGAGTGAGTGCGAGAGAAAGTTAACCGCATACAATAGAATTTCTTTGCAGCGCACCCAATCATTTTCACAGAAAACCAAGTGCAGAGAGCCTTAGAAGGCCCAAAGAGTTAGGTAAACTGTGAGGGCTCAGTGAATGGTATCGCCTATTTGTGCATTCTCGTATTATTTGAATTGATGGAATTTTTACACCCTGCAAACGTTGGAGGTGTGAACTATCTGAACAAAATATTGCACTATAAATTAAATTCAATTGGTTATTCAATAACACAACTAACATAAACGTAAAAGGAGGGTTTGCATTGAATTCAACCGTAACATGTGTCATTTCAAGTAACTATCATCTGTCAATGTAGACGAGTCATCTTTTAGTACCGCTCTGGATATTCCCAGAAAGGGAGCTTTGCTAGACCTTTGCTTTGCTAAACGTAAAAATCATTTATTATCGATGGTGCCATAGGACGACTTCTGCGGAGTGATGACCGCTACAAACTTCAACTCGTTCAAGATTAAATACATTAGTGGACAGAGTTCCCGCCTGCTAGGAGCCATTATACGCAGGACTATTGTAGCATATTTGTGAATCTGATGTCAATTGTCTATACTGAGCAGTTCCATAACTTAAAGCAATGCGATTGAGTTGGATTGTACAAGTATAGGCTTCTATGGTACCAACATATATCTACAAATCAACCCTTGTAACTTCCTTGCGGTCAAATCGACGAAGATTTAAGTTTCAAAATTAAACTCAGTTTGACGGTCGAATATATATATTGTTGGCGTTTGTCTTCTCACTTGTACCCGATTTTGTCCAGCCATCGTGTCCTAAGGTCAAGGTACGCACGAAGTAAGCCACTCACCAAAAATGTTATCATTTTCATTGATATTATTAACATTTAATCTTTATTTTGCGTTGTGAAATGTAGACTTTCAAGCAACGAGCGTTTGTCAAAAGTTTTGTATCTGAGCTAATTATTAACAGGCCAGAAACGGTTACTGTTTTCGACACTGCCGCCAGCCCACGATGACGCCGATCGTTGCGGTCGCCAAATTCGTAGCGGCGGCAGCAGTTGTGACTGTGATGGCTATAATTACGCACAACTCAATTCAGGAACAACATCAACAGTACTAACAAGGCCCGTGGCAGAAGCACCATTTTCGTCTTTTTTTTTGTAGACATACCCCCTGTGTGCTCCTTACGCTGATGACACTCGGCTGCGCAAATTTAGTACCGGACAGAGTTTTGGAGCAACGGAGGGGTAAAACGGCACCTCTAACGATAAGGGAAATGTAATTATATCAAAGAAAGTTAACTGCAAAGTTGGCAAAGCCTGGGCGGCTTTTGTTGTTGCTGGCGGGAGCGCAGTGCGACAGCCATTAGATTCTTTCCATCATCCCTCTCCTTCGCTCAGTCTCTTGGGGCGTAAAGTCGCCCTTTTTGGGGCGCTTTTCAGCGCAAGAAGGTGTGCACCAACACCTACATACGGTAAAATCGGTAGGTCCTTCGGCTACGTCTAGAGATCTGGCTTACAAGCAGACGACCAGCCCTCTGATACCGGCAAGCCGAACCTAAAACACATGCATTACATGATATTATTTAAGAATGTTTAAATCTATTGGTTGTGACAGTGACTCGAAGCATACTAGATAAAAAAACAATGTCCACCTATATATGTCGCTGCGATTGCTTGGATGATAGAGAAATCCATCTCATTCACTAATAAGGTTTAGAGATTCGAAACTCATCAAAGTGACCTTTTCAGCAAACCTGAATGACTTTTTAATTAAGTTCCAAATCTAATAAGCGAAAGCAAGCATGTTCGAGTGACGAAAACATGCGTAGAAGTACTTTTGAATATTCTATCGAATAGCATTAATGAACCTTCAGCCCGTTTCAGTGTTTATGTTATTAATCCTTGTCGTGAACGCCATACAAAAATCGGCATGTGGCTATAATCCAAAGACCAAAACGGAGAACATCGCCGAAACGAAACGTATTCGAGGTACATTTATTGTACCACAAAGAACAACATGGTCCCATCACTCGGAACGGAGTCTCGGCTGGTTTCCTTAACTGCCTAGATTGCCTCTACGCTCTATATACACCGGAGTAAGCATCATTTCCTTCGCCCACACTAAAATGTGTTTCTTGCAAAATGTATGTTGTTACCTCGAATGATATACATTTCTCCCTACGTAAACTGGACCTTCGTCGTGAACGTTCCGCAAAGGCTTCGTCGGTCATCGTTAGACGTTCGTTTATGAGGATGTTCAGCGAACGGCACGATAAGGTGTAAATATTCATGACAAGTGGCGGAGTTACCCGAAATAGCGCTATTTGAAGCACAGCATTTACGTGCCGCTGCGATGCGGCCTTACTCCCTTTGTTAATTGTATCGTAAGGGTTTAAGTAAGTGTAAGAGCTTTCGCCACACTTTAAAAAAGTGTGGCGGAAACCCTTGTTTCGTATTCATATTACCAGTTTTTGCATCAGTACGCAATCATGGGTGGTTTTAGTATGGATTTTATAACAAGCAGCGTTGTGATGTCGGCTCCATTAGCTGAATATAGAAGTATACAAACTGCATTGGTCTACACGTTTCATGCTAACGCGTACCTCAATGAATGCTACATTCAATGGTGGTCCTAAGTCCTTGTGTTCACGTTAAGGTAACTTCAACTAAGCATGAAATTACTAAGCGAGTTTAAAGTGCCTCTGAGAATTCACTAACAATGTTGCTTCCGATAGTCCTACCTCTTACTTTGGTTAACTTTGCGCGTTGAGTTGTATTCTAAAAGGTCAATGGTCGTCATTGGAGCTTCTGTTGATCATCAGATTAAAACAGACGACTGAGTTGAGTCGTAAAATAAAAACACTGTTGCCGAGAAAGTTAGTTAGGTGAGATGTGGCACCTGATTGGATTTGCAAATCGAAGCTTCATCGGATGTAAAAAGTGGGCAAAAGCTCATCGGGGGTGCCACGTAGAAAGAAAAGCCGGCCTTGTATGTCGGTTGGCCTTCTTGCCGACTCTAATTGCTACGACGCTTCGTAAAACCGCCGTTTGGGCATTTGAGATTTTAGCAGACCCTTGTCAAACATCGCTGTCCAAACACAACCTCGTCATAGCGACCAGCTGGGCTACCGAAGGCCTCGCACCAGTCTCTGAATGCAATTTTTGCTGTGCTTCTGGTCAATGACTCAGATATACAGAACGTTCAGAGTAAGTATAATGGGTTAACAATAATAAATATTGGCCGCGGACAATGGACGTGCGAAACAGTGAAAAAAACAGACGACTTCACACAGTTGTCGCCCATTTTTCAATGTCCAGCTATGCTTGCTATCCAGAAAAGGAAAACATTTTGTAGAATCGACTATACATTTGTCGAAATGTTTCTAATGCTGTATCATATCTCCCTATAAATAAGCCTGATTATGACCTGAGATACTCTAGAATCGAAATAAACGATAGCTCATCACCAGGTTAGTAGTGTTTCGTGTATTTAAAGAAAATTCAAAGCTTCGTCAATAAACGGCTCGACCGAAGTTCGATTAAGTTCACCGTGATTCTTCACACTCTAGTACGAGACGGCTGTCGAGTTGATAGAAGACAATATTAAATTAACAGTCACTTAATTGAGCGATTAAGCGGGCGGGTCGGGAGGCGCACACACATGGTCTTCAGTTTTGCTCAGCCAAATCAGCAACAACTGGTAAGTACCACCTTAACGAGAAAAAAAAAACACACATTTCAATGTTGAGTAGCAAAACATGTTGTATTAAAATAACTGAATTTAATATAAAGCCATCATTTCTATCTTCACCATACTAAAACGTTATTGATCAGATCGATCAGCATCAACAAGCATCGTACAATAAGTATAAAGGCTTTACGTAAGTTCTATATTTACATAGAACAGAGATAGCTAAATAACAGGATAGCCGATCGCATAGATGGGTAAGCGGGTCTGCAAATGCATTGTTAGGTAGCGAAAAAATGGATCCTGATAGGGATAATACCCAGTCGAATAATCACAATGGATACTGTCTAATAGTCTTGCGGATCCTGAGCGAGTCATAAAGTAGGTTCACATTTGCCGTTTAGCGTCCTCTCAGCCTTTTGTTTACCTGCAACCCTAATTCTACTCGCGTGCGTTATATACATGTATATATGTGTGCATCTCTTTAACTAAGATATATTTGGCTGAATAACTGATACGTATAACTATTGCAGTGGATATGTGCATTCCCTTAATATGTCCTAATGTAGCACTACAATATGTCTCTACATTCGATAACGTTGTCGAAATTACATTTGTAGGAAATACGAAAAATATAGGGTGTAGTTAAAGAATATAGAAAGTTCAGAGTTGACTTGGCAATCGACATGGTAATATTCTTCAAAAAAAAAAAAAAAAAGAACTGCTAACAAAATGCGTACAAGGCAAGACGAAAAAAAAAAAGCAAGATACAAGACGTGCCAATATTATTTCAAAGTTAGATTTTCCAAAGCGCTATCCTAGGTCCATTCGTGCAGATTTATCGGTTGATTTTTTATTAGTATCGCCGTCACGAATACTCTAGCCGTGCAGAATGGTTACGCATACGCTTGCATCTATGATTGACCGCTCGCCACCAAGTAAGAATGAGACTTGATTTAAGATTATTTAGGAACTTGTCACATCCACGCATAGCTGGCTGCAACCCGCTGTGATTGATCTGACTTTGGTATTTGTGACGGATTCGTTTGCGATTGTTGTCTTTTGCGTGTTCGTTTTCCATCATTGATACACGACAGCGTACGGATCAAGCCCATTGAGGCCTGGTGAAGCGAGGCATTGTCGACCATCTTGTGGGCCCTAGCCGTACATTTTGTACCGATGTTAATAATAAAAACTTTGATAGATCCAATATTATCCAATGACTACCTAGCTAATACGTCCGACACTAGGAGAGAATCTATTTACATTTCTGAGAAATCATATATGTATATATTTTTCACAGCCGAACTCTATCTAATCAGCTATATTTTCAAATAAAATATATTAGTTATAAATTACAGACTAATGATAAAAGTGCACTATACCTTCGGGCCCATATGTGTCGCAATATCTTCCTTTTTCAATGAGATCATTGATTAGTTACATCCATGGAACGATCCTACGCTTCATGCCGACTTGCAAGGCTCCAGAAAAAATACTACTTATACAACATATATAATACAATGAAGTGCACCCTTTACTGCTATTTAGGTAGTTGTTACCTTGCTTTATTTAGCTAAGTGTTAACTTCTGATAGCGACTTGATGTACTCTATGGAAAAGACTTTAACAGCGTTGAATTATAATTTTTAGATAAACAAATCTTTAAATCAATGCGCTTGAAGAGCGTCGGAATATTGGACTGAACGATGCTTTACTTGGTACAATATTTGCCCAGTGGTAGTATTCTGTTACTATGCATACATCGTCCTGTAAGCAAACGGCGGTCACCTAACGCCTATTCTTTTTTAGCGGGAAGTCGATGGCTCAGATGAGAAGCTGTGAATCTTAAAAAAAGCACTCAGATGCGCGTACACCATATATATATATATATATATATATATATATATATAGAGAGAGAGAGAGAGAGAAAGATTATTTAGGAGACAGTTTGAGCGTATACGTCTTCAGTTTTCATTTATATATAATTAATACTTAAATCTACGTAAAATACATAACTTGTACTCAGACTGCAGACTCACGCGAAGCAAAACCGCTAAAATAGCGGTCTTGCTCGTTTCGGACGCGGAAGTTTATCGCACAGGGATTAGTAGCATACGATGTCCCGAAATTGGCGTTAAACAACAAAAACTATGTATATATATATAAACAACAAAAAAAAGTTCTTTTATTAGCTAAACGAAATCGTATATAGATATTTAGTAACGATAATCATAGTAATGTTATTTTACAAATGTATGTGCGTAACATTGAAATAATCGAATTCCTCCAGGTAATTTTCTTTCGTTCGTATAAGCAAATACCTAATAATTGTTAACATATGCTCGTCCAATACAGGAATATCAGACATGGAAGCGGAGACTGAATGCCCTTCAAGAATAGCATACGAGACGCTATGTCTATGTACGGATAGCGGCCAGTACTGATTGGGGGGTTATGGCGACCCATTCAGACAGAATCTTTAAACCAATAAGCAAAAGTGATCACTAAGTCAAAAACGGGTCTTTTTCCGAAAATTTTTTTATCACAATCCAAACGAAAAATGCTTTACCCGAACAGCGTCGATGCCATGCTTTTGAGCTGCTGAGACAGAGATGGTAAGATCTAATAATTTCGTGTACGATCTAGTACATTCAACCTGACAAAACGCTAAAGATACTAGAGAATTTATAACAATTCAAAAAGTTCATTCTTATCTCAATGGCAATGCTACCTCTAACTAATCGAGTACAATATCCTTGAAGTGGTTGACTTAAATAAAAAAAAAAACACAAACATTGTTCGAGCTATTGTTGTCAATTTTAGCAGACCCTTAAACCATTCCCCGCCAACTACATGAACTTCGACTAAGTAAACGGGAACCAGATTGAAATCAGACATTTCACGTTTGATATAGCTGTTACGCGTAATTATGAGTTTCGTCTCTGCACTCCACGTACTTGTTCTCGTTACTCGAACCTCTTAGAGAAACATTTGTAAAGTTATTATTAATTATATTCATTCAAGAGCCCTGTTACCCTGTCAAATAAGAAAACTGAAATGGGGGAGTAAGACAAACGTGTGTATTTGAAAATCAGCTATATATATATATATATATATAGGTACGATCTCATGTCAAGCAGTTGCAGGAAAGCTCTACTTTCCAGGTCTCGAGAGTAGTTTGACGGTAATCTATGGCTCTTCGTTTTGTAAATTCTTGACTCCAGCAACGACAGTGTTCTATATATGTTGTCGTGTAATGATGCCAGATAGCATAAAAAAAAGCAGGCCATAGATTGGAAAAGCGACAATTCTCTAGAGATAAAATGAAAACAATCAATCCATTATCACTGCAATGCTACCTTAGATCGTTACGGCGACATATTACGGTAAAGCCTAAAACATGAATTGACTACTTCGTCTATGATACATCAGTGTTACAGTACAAACGAACGTCCCATTTGGATAGCAGTGCGATAACGGTTTTTTTTTCGTCAGAAAGCTGCTAATGACGAGTCTACGGCGTAAGTAGCTCTCTGAGGTTCACATACGTATGTATAGGCATACATTTGTAGCGCTTATTGACTTTAACGGTTTTGCCCTTAATGAGTAAACGGATTTTACTTGTAGACATTCGTTTTGTTCCCATTAGCTCAAACAACACATCTCTTTGTAGGTTTGATAATTTTATGTCGATTTTACGATATCGATCCGACTCCGCTAGAACACGTTCGTAGTAAATGCATTAATACAGTCAGGCTATATTTATACCTAGGGAACTAGCCTAAATAACGCTGTGGGAAGATGAGCTAAATGGTTACCTATATAGTTTTCTGTTTGACTTAGGCCATACGCAACAAAAACATATATTAACAAAAAAAACTATGGTGTACGTGTCCACTCTGAGGTTCGTTGTACGAGGTAACCTTCAATATTAACGACTTTACTCAAAGATGTTGTCGTAATTGTTATTATGACTGTTGTAGTTATTAAATACCTTCTAACTGTAAGGAGATAAGCTTATTCATATCGTGAGATGTTTGTGTGGATATACGGGTATTCCAAGTAAAAAAAAAGGAGAAGAAAAAAAGACAAGGAAAAGGTTTTCATGAAAAGAAATGAAGTTTTCTAGGATAAGAAACAACGAATCTTCTAGAAAATATGCTTGTTCAAAGGTGACTTAAAACGGTCCTTCTTAGTTTCTAAAGATCGGGCGAAACGTCTCGTTTAAATCGAAAATGCTCTTTTCGGATGACAATTCAAGGTACTTGTATTTAAAGGCAAACCATAAAGTTACTTTTTGTAATTTTGATAAAAAACAACAGGCTTGTAGAGCAAGGAAAGGGTTTTTAATATTTGACTACCACCGAAAGATGAAATTTGTAGCCTAGTGCTATACTGATTGGCCAGCGGACGGTCTATGGCATATGACGATCAAAAAAAAACTTATTTATAGAATTATAGATTAAATAAAAGTTGTGACAAAAACTAGCCCTAAAATAGATAGAGCTACAGCATTGCACTTACACATTGCTAATACAGAAAATATAATCCCTTTTCTTACATACAGGATCTCTGGATACATTGGTTTTTAAACCAGTTTACCTTATTACTAGCAAAATACGTGACATATAATAATTATATGACATCTCTGTAGAAAAGGAACAAACGGAAAAAGATAAATTTTTTTATTTTTAAATAGTAGTAGTTATAACGATCTTTGTAGACAATAATTGTACTAAAAATATGTTTTTGGGTCCGTCCAATCGCGATAGAGAGAGCTGAATTTATCCTCCCTATCGCGCCGTGGTGTTCGTCGTAAACTATCAGACCCATGAAACGAATTAAGTATTGCTAAGAAAAATTGCCATAGCGAAAAAGGATAATTTACTACTTACCTTACTTTTCCTTAAATTTTAAATATTTTTTTGCTACATTATGGACTTACGTTTTGTTCTTCGATGAGCATATCATCCCCCGTAGCCTACAAAATATATATCTAAATAAGTACTTATTTAAGATGTGAAGATCCACACAATTACATACACAGCCAGAATTAGAATCGATCCATATTTGTGTCCACTGAAACTGCTCGACGAAGGTGTGACTTCTGACCTATTCAGTAGACATATGAAAAGAAATGCTTCTACAAACAAAAACACCATTCGACGACTCTGCGGGGATACTAATAACTGAAACTGTCGGTCATATATGAACGCGTCGTTACCCTTCAGCGCAAACGGTAGCAAGTAAAGGCCATTCATCTTCGAGTAGCCCTCACCAACCATCCACTAACTACAAAACGATGCGATGCTTAATCGAAGCCTGCGTGAAGTAACGCAGCTCCTGTGAAGAATATCAGCATAACATCTGTTGGACGGAATTTTATTTGTCATTTAGCATGTTACATACATAAAGGATAAATATGTAGAATTACTTCTAGTTGTTGTCTGCTTTCCATCACCTCTGTATCGGTAAACGCGATTAAAATTAAATGGTAACGAAGTACCAGTCGAAAGCCTGTGACAACAAATCTCAAAACGATTTACAACGATTGCTGTTTCGGCTGCTAAGTAAGCCGACTTGCCAGTTTACTAGCTTACCACACTTCAACGAGGTTGTGGTTCACTGAGCGCGCATCAGCGACAACCACGAGTCAATTAATCCCCGAAGCTTTACGGGGACACGGCGATATTCTCACCGCTGTTCAGTGCTCGGCGCGTTCGAGCAACAGCATTCTCACCTAACCTATCGGAAGTGTCTTGTCCCCGGTCACACCGAGTAAACCACATGGTTAGCGCACTACGTTAGTGGTAAGAGTAAACGACAGATCGAAGACACAGGAAGATGCCAAAGAAGCGAACGAAAACTGAAATTAGCCATCGGAACTACCGGTCGACCTGACACTTGTGTCCTCTTCAAAGACGGTGTCACGACACCGCGAACTGGGCAGGTGACTCCGTCTTTGTACACCGGGATGCGCCTAGCCACCAGGATTGACAGGTTGCGGTAAATATGGAGAGAAGGAAAGACAGAGAAGGAGAGCTGAGTGAGGGATATAGAAATCGAAAAATAGTTTCCGGCAAAATTGGTAATGGTCGTCAACATTTCATCTAATTAAGGATTATGCAGGACATTCGGCTCAACAACAGGACATGATCGTCATCGAATCAAAGCAAGTGACAATATCATTCGGGATAGCGTGTCTATAAGATGTCCTGTTAAAACTAGGACAGTTCACGGATATGGACGCAAAAATGTGCCCCTACCTCCCTACTATTTTGTCAGTTATCGTTCTTTGAAGATTAGCGCAGACGAATCTCACTCTGACAGCAAACACTAACGGGAAGATAGGCCGATTTAATTAAGCGCTTCCGCTTTGTAGCACTTTTCCCACTTCCACCAGCTAACACGGCGGATTTCGTTGAAATCTATCTATCGCTATCCGAAACAGACCGATAGACACACATACTGGCGGACCCTAGATAGCGCGTTCCTGTACGAAACAGCTCTTCTTGTCGAGCCGCCTCCATCCAATTGTCATCAAAACTGACCGGACTATACAGTAACATATAACGGAGTGTTGATGAACAACTGCACAACAGAAGTTAGTGGCAATAAGGATTGGAGTAGCATTTGGGAAAATACTATTCAAGGTAGTACTCCAGGGTTCTGGGGTCTGGGAGCTGGAACTACTGCAGGACTAGGAAAGGTTAGGGTCCCTCTTTTGTTGCTGAAACGCCATAGGAGTTACGAAAGAAGCCGAATCCCACATGCCCCCACGCCAGATATTAAGGCTACCATTCAGTTAGTTATCCCTACGTCAGGCAGACAGCCAGCCAGCCAGCGAGTCTTGCGATTATGTCAGTTATTTGTGTTAGTCACAACAGAAGCAATTGCTTTGCTGTGGCAGTTGTCCGCTCGGCCACTTTGTGAGCCAATCTGCCGCCATTTTTCGCGTACCATCCGCATGCCGCATCACCAGCAACGTTCTGGGTCCGAAGAGACATACGTCGGCTAGGCCGGACTGGGCGAGAAACGAAAACTCATCCGGTTCTCTCCATCCCACTAATCATAGAAACATCCCACATATCTTGAAACATCTCAGCGGTCCTTCAGCAGTAGTCAGCTTAATTGTGCCTTGCCAAAACAATTTGTCAAGGTCCTTCTTCAAACGAATGGGCAGGACCAACTGCTACTAAGCGGAATTTGCATAGAAGAGCCTAATATAATATATTCCAAAATATATATATATATATACTTGCCTATCATTGCAGAGTGTTCGAGTTTTGGTCAATGGTATGGTTGTGTTCTATCAATATGCCTGTTCATGGAAATGAACAGACGAGAACGCACTTTATACCACGAATTTCTGCTGTGCTATAGATCTACCATATACTGATAAGGTTTGTTCGATATGTTACTGCATAGTGGCAGTATATAATGATAGTCATGGATTTGGAATTGTCGTCAAGCACGGAACCGCTATGTATTTTCCTATATATTGAAGAGTATAATACGATACAAAAGCAATTTTTTTTGCGTCGCCCCAAAGTTGTATTTTTCATATAGATTTGTAATAAAAGAAAGGGAAGGAAGCTGAATCCGTATTTTTATGAAGAAAATCCTAATGAACTATACCATGTTTCATAAGCAATTTCTGCTGCTCGCCAGCGTACGCATGTCGTTGTATCTTGAGCAACATCTGTCAGTCTTTACCATAAGTTCTCGTTTGACAAAATAGATATTAAAACATATTTCTTTCTGACATTTACTGTCAATAGAACGGTTAGAAATAGGTTATGTGCAAGTATAAAACATATCGTCTAAGTCACCACATAATGTATTATTCGCGCTAAATATTCCAACAGACCCTTTCTTTTCCTCATAGGCTGACCCTAAATGAATTGACCTTTCCTTTGATTTAGAGTGGAACACAGAGTAGGTTAGTATTGCTGCGGTTCCGGCTAAACAGGACTAAGACAGGAAAAATGCAATGTTTTTATTTCTGCTTGACACCAACATCAGCAAAAACATGAACAGCAACAATTTTGGCAACAACAATAGTCTTACCCGCCTTCCATTTGCTCGTCTGACCTAGAACTTTTTCACTATCTACTGTTGCTGCCACCCAAGTAATTCTACCACACACAATGCAATGCATTTTCGGCCATAATATTGCGTTTATAGACTGGCGTTCCTGATGCTGCCAAACCCGCCCACTGTCCTCAGCTTTCCAATGCTGTAACAGATGATTAGAAGCAACCCTCTATCGTTTTTATCAGCATTTCCTCCGTTCGTTCGTCTCATCCTACTTATCCTTTGTCGAAGGTCTACAGCTTCCGGCCGCTTGCATTTTTCATGAGTTTCCGTTTCTTGCTGTTAGAGCAGCAGCAACTTGACGGGGAGAACGAGGGGGCCCCAGAAGGAGGCCGGCGTCTGCTTCCCCGCGGCTGTACGAACACCGTAACGGCAATGGCGGCAGCACCAAAGTAGCAGCAGCAGCAGCGGCAGCTCAAGCTACAGAGGGGGCTGGCCACGCAGAGTCAGGCTTTCTTTCTCCCTTTTTCTCTCTTTCTTTCTGTTTTTCGCTCAGTCGAAGAACACTTTGTCTTGACTTGTATCAAGGGGGGAAGGCGGTAGCGACGGTGGTCGATTGCAAACGACTGCGGGCAGCTCCTGCTGCTACCGACTTTGGGTCGAACGACGGGCACGGGCACACCCCCTCGCGGCGCATCTTCGGCGCCGTTACGGAAGAAACTGCTCGACAAAAAGTAAGTGGCATCTTGGACCGCGTTCTCGTCGTCGTCGTATCTGTCGTCGAACCGACAATCCACCGATTTGGCTTGTCGACTTGTGGAAGCGACTCCCAATGGCAACGTCAGTGAAGGCTGCGGCATAAGCAGCAGGATCAGCCTTCATAAGCCTTTACGTTCAGGGCCCAAAAGCAAACTAAGCTGATGGTAACAAGGCACGGAATAGAACGAATATAGGGATAACGACACGAACTAACTACTTCGCGTCGGTCAGTTCGACTCGGCCGCAGCAGCTACGAAACAAGCAATCGTGTATTGATTGATGTAGTTGTTGTAAGCTTACGTTATTCCTTGACGAATAATAGACTGTTTTTATTGTACTGTGAAAACTGATTAGTCACGGATTAGCTAGATTTAGCCTGCAGAAACGTTTCTTATGTAATTCGGCGGTCATCGAATAATGGCGGCCCCCCGACACGTAACCAAAATCAATGATGGTTTACTCGACTAAAGCCAGACGCTCACGTAATTATCAACCAGTAGTGACGTTCGATGCTTTTCAATATCGACATCGTAAAATGTCTTGCAATATATCGCTCTAATTATATATGTTCGGTCGAGGGTTCGACTGTGGTATAAAGAAGACGCTAGGTTTTATTAACGGCGCAAAACGTTCCAAACGAAGGCAATATGTCGTTTCAGGTATATAAATGCGTGCATACGTGACATATCTGGCAAATTGCACATTTTATAGGAACCGTCAACTGTGAGATGGGAAAACAGCTACCAAAGTAAATGGCCCAAAGCGTGCCTTCGATGTACAGGTAAATTGATCAGTAATGCAGTAGAGTCCCACTTCAATGTGATAATTTAGTACTTTTGTTTAACGAGATCGCAGACGGCGAAACGTGTTCGATCAGCTATAATATATAAGGAAACGCACTTTAGCTGACTCGCGTCCTTAAGAACGGTTGCTTTCTTAAAAGCAGGTCGCTTCTGGTCATGGCCAGTTCAACTCCCTAACGTATTTCACCAGCGCTACATTTCAGATCCGATGTAGATGGGGAGGGCGTTTTTTTCTGCCCTCAAAGGCTGCAGCAAACACAGACGGCAATGCACAATCACGTCTGTTAGATCATAGTGAACCTTATAAATGCAAGGGGCGCTCACGTATTCGATAAAAGTCTCACGCTGGTTTAATTGTGGGTAGACCTTATTTTTGTTACTCTTTCAGTGCCTGTGCTCCTTATTTCTATTAGCCTGCTGATGTAGCTAGTTTGGTAGATCTGGTGCCTCAAAGCACTGGCGTGAAGAATAGATTCACTAAAGCTGCAAAAGCCTCAGCTAAACATAAAAGACATATTTTCGTGCGGTCCCTAACCAATATGATATATAGCCAGTTAAACATAGGTTTTCGGTCTATTAATAACTAGAGAAGGCTTCTCTAGACCCTCGAAAGAGATAACAAAAAAATACGTAAATAGGACAAAAAAAACAGGCTAATCAAGTGCGGATAGGAACAAATGTTGTTACACATATATTAAGAAAGATTTCTAGTTCAAATCTAGTTTAACATTGTTCTTTTCATATTAAATCAGGGGTTCATTAACTCCCTCACTCTTTGGAGTCTGCCCCTACCGAACATTACCCCCTTCTTTAATGATCTAGGTAGTTATCCATATATTTATATGCAAAATATACGGCTTTCTAAAATCCTTATTACTGATAGGTTATGCTAAATGTTTTTGATGAAATGTATCTCCAAGTAATAGAGAAATTGGCAAATCTAGAATATGTACATGACACATCTATCTGAAAAATATGCGTTACAAGTAATCTCTTAAACCACTGAAAATTGCAATGCGAGATAGCATAAATAATACAATCTCTTATAGGTCCTCAGGCAGCCCCTGCTATGAAAGCGTCTTTAGATACGCGCGTCAGTGTTTAGTTCTTTTAGGTTGCTTTGCTTTATTTATTAATATCAAACCCATTTAAAATGCTCTGTTCCTTCCTGTAAACTTCGAAATGTAACTGCAACGTTTCTATAGGCAGAATGGTGAAGAGATGCTTTTGATTAAAATTTGAGCAAGATCCGAAATGAACGAAAATGCGTAAGTTTTCTAAGTATTGACGGCCAACCTGTTGTTTAAGGCAGGTGGCGTTTAGGAACTAGCTCGAAGTATGCCTGCTTAAAGTTATGCTGTTGACGAGTTTACCGGGCAGGGATTGGTTGGCTCGCCGAGGTCCCGGCCGCTAATATGGACAAGCGCTGTGTAAAGTCCTATGGCCGGTATGTGGGAGGCCTATGGCCTCTTGACGGTAGCTCGTGGTTGTAGCTGTGGTGAGGGTGATGGCCGCCACGGCCTGCAGCCACTGTGGCAGCGTACGGTGTCCATCAAGAAGGGCACGTCGCGGTCATCTGTTGCGCATAGGCTCGGACTCGGCCTACTCGGACCACCCCGCGCCAGCTTAAACAACCTGCCAGAGCCTGCAAAGGTCTGCATCCCCCAGAGCCTGCCAGGCACGATCGGCGTACTAGCACATCGAGCGCGTGTGCCTCTACGGCTCTCAACACAGCTCAACAGACATTAAACGGGCGAGCGAGAGAAAACATAGCCTACCATCACTACTGCCCGTTTACGGGAGCTGGCCACGCGGTCGTCAGCAGAGCACGTTTAAATGTCATAGGAGTCGAGCACCCCTTAGCCCCACCCTGGTCGTCTAGCCCCGTACCCACATAACCCCCGACAACAATAACGACAACGGCGGCATACCGTGTACAGTCCCTTGCAACCACTCCCAGGAGGCACACAGCCATTGACATACAGTCGGAACAGGCGTATGGGGTTCGGCCGAGCGACAAGCTACGGGACGCAGACAAACCTTTTCCTCACACCCGGTCGTAGAACAACATGCACTCGAATACAGCCCGCACACATCCATTTAGTGTATTCAGACGACACCCAATGAACACAGATGTCCTATATTTATAATTTAGGCTTTGGAAGCCCTCAATAACGGTGGCGGTAAGATGGTTTTACTCGAATTTATTATCGTATACGTAAAGGCGCTGTGAATTCTGTTAAATGTTAAAATCCAAGGTAATATTCGGAGTTCCTATAGATAAAGTCATCATTGAACGTATGAAGCCGTGTCCATTTTGAGATTTTCGCATACGATACGTATGCTCGGTTTTATTACATTCGTAAAAATCGTACACATGCATACTGAAGCAGATGCGCCTTTAGGACATCGGTGGGCACCAACAGCCTGTGTCACAAAACTGATCTGTACCGTACTTTACGATGTATGCGGGAATTGCGTTTTGTTTCTGGTGGTATTGTGTTTTGCTGTGGGAAAATGTCATTAAATCAATTAGTTGTATTAGCGGCGAATTAGGTGTTGCAGCAACTTCTACAATGCGAACATCCCTGTTATGAAAAAAGAACAGGTGGGATATATTAAGAAAAAAAAAACTGAGCATGATGCCAAGAAATCGTACGCGTCTCGTCACATAATCTTATAAAGCGTGATAGGTTTTTTTTTTTTTTTATGTTATTAAATATATATTGAGCTGTCGGAAAAGAATTAGCTTTTAACTCCTATATCTTAGGTACTATGTGTTGTCTACACATGCTCATGTCTACATGTCTATATTACTCAGTATCAAGATAAGGCGTGTTAGAATGGAACAAAAATTCGCTATATACTATGCAATTTTTACGCTTAAGGCACGAATCCTGCCCAGGCTCATAAAGATATTGTGGTGTTTGCGGTCAAGAAGCGTGATTAGAAGGAACCCCTCAAAGATGATTTTGCCCCTTTCGCTCTGGAAATTCCCATGCGAAAGACGCTCCTTGTATTTGTCTATTAATTACAGAAAAGGTTGGTGAAATTTTGGCCGCCATGTTGAAATGTCTACTATTAACAACGAACAAGAATTACGATTAGCCATTGAAAAAAATCGACCGGAACTAGTGGATAGAAATACAGTAATCGTCTTTCACTATGAAGATACTAAACCCCGTACAACTTAGCTAGCCTGCGAAAGCTAGGACAACCGGGACAGGAAATATTAAGGCATCTGTCGTGCAGCCCGGTGTTGGCGTCGCTATAACTTTCGTAAGTTCTCCCCGAATTTATTACATGGTGTTAATTTAGTTTCATTTCGCACAATTTTTCTCCCAGAAACCACGAGAGTGTTACGGGAAAAATGGCAGAAAGTCATCGACAAGAATGGTGTACATTTGAATTGCATTTTAACTTAACCTAATCACATCGTGCGGTGCTACATGTTAATCCAGATTATGAAATTGTAGGTTTGCTATTGGCCTCCTATCATGTAACTTTATTCGGTTTAGAGCTGGCTGAATATAGATAAAAAGTAGCGCGAAGCTTAAGAAGCTCGAATAGGGGCTCAATTTTGCAGGCGTTTTGATTTTTACAATATGTGTGTCTCCTTCAATTTCTTTGCAAACGTATTATTTGATCCTGATCAATGTATTTAGTACCAAAAATTTACTGCCACTGGTTAATCTCTGAAGACACTCCATGAAGTTCCCACCAACATGAACAATCGGTGCATGGCCGGAGATTTTCTTCAATTTAGCACTGTTCAATAAATCCTATTAATCTAGACTATCGGGGACACGGTGAATACGAAATGTGGATTCCTCGGCCTTGCACGCCATCCATTGAGGTCAGATGTCTGCGCTGATACATATACGCGTATGGACATTATAAGTTGAAGGCTGCGGGCACGAGCCCACAATTTCCACAAAGAAATGTTTCCATGAATCTTATGTCAGTGAAAAGCGCTGAGCATAGCAGTACATCGAAGAGACGCGCGCCAAATAAGCTCATATAAACAGTTGCTGGCGTACACGTTGGTATGAGTAAGTATATAGGCATCTCATATCGAGCAACATACAAAGAGCGAAACTCCCGCTGCGAAAAATAATCGAAATCTAGACGGTTCCAGCAGGTCCTTCTAGATGTAAAACATTAACTCTTGTTTCACCGTGCTTCTCTTAAAATCGTATTTGGCATTTTTTTAATTAAAATTATAGTTTGCCTACTAAGTGGAAAGATTGAATGAGGTTAAAACTGTAGGTAATATTGTGTTTCTGGGTTATCTTTTCTGCATAATTTTAGTTGTCAGTATAACCTATCTTGCTTCTGGCCCTGAGTTTTTAGGGCATAGACGTCAACAATCGGTGATATATATATATATATACACGTACGCATACGTATGCTAGTATGGAATGTACAACAAATAATTTTACACAATTCTTTTAAGGATTGAATAAATTTGAATTCCTAAAAAACTATTTAGAAAGGAATAGAAGAATTTGTGCATATGAGCAGTCTGTATATTTCGACTTTTATGTCCAGTATCCGCATCAGGCATTCATCAGACAGACAACTGGGTCCCAGACAAGACGAACTCTGCCCATGCCCGAGTTCGAACCTAGACTGCAACATATTGTCCATACTCTCATCAGACAACGGCAGTACCTACTAATCTATCGCCGTAACGCACGCTCGAAAAGTCGGCGGAACGATCACTGTCTTGATATTAGTAAACAACGGGTTCTGTATTATACGTTCACGCATTTAGCCACGCTAGTAGAGTGGATTCAGACCCAACTTTCTTATTATCCAGGTTCTAGTAGAAGCCAGGAACGTCCTCACTGGGAAACAGCAATGTGAGCTTTAACCGAGACAAGACATAGATGAATAGAGCATGTATAGCGCACATAGATAACAATAGCACTTCAGTCGTGTGATTTTGTTTAGGAAGGCAAGCTTCTATACCATATACTGGGCTGAACGCCACAACAAGCTATAAGAACGTGTTCCGACATCTACGAATATTCTCAAACAAATATTTCGTTAAAGAAAATATAGCAAGAAAACAAAATGTGGCTAATGTTCTAAAGTATGCCTCGAAGATAATTAAACCATTCAAACCATCGGCACTAAGCCTACGGAAAAGCCTATCCGGGAGCCGTTCCTGCATACGAGATATGCGTAGAGCATCTCGATAGCAGCTGTAGTGATTTTGTCCAGTTTACTGCCTAACTGAACTAAGCGAGACAACATTGTAGAAAAAAATCACATGCTTGAAAGGAAAAAACTTTTTTGTACTATACAATATGGTACAATATAAAAATATGATAATAAATATATAATATGCTTATCAGTAAAATACAGAATATGTAGGGAAAATAGCTTGTCTACATTGATCGCTCGACTACATTAGAAGACTAGCTAAACGTCAAGATGTGAAGAATTGCTTTGATCCTTCAGAGCGTAACATATCCTACCATGAGCATAGGTTTCATTTTATAAAATAACAGCTAGACACAAAATCGTATTCTTAACATCAAATCCCGATCCTGCTACGAAGACCGCTAAGGAAATGTCATTGAGTTGCCAATAAAAGACTAACGGAAATTTGAACGCTGTTATAAATGTCACGAGCCTGTAAATACCCCCCCCCCCCCCGCGCCCCCGTAGTAAACCAACGACCTCGTTCCGAATTTTCCTGCTCGTCATGTGACCATCCTAAAGTCACTTTAGGGTCTCTCAATGTTATTTATCGGCTTTATATATTTTAATACCACTGAAATCAAGCTAACCTCACGTCATCCGTAACTAACTAATGGTTAAACGTCTGTTGAAAAGCTCGATATGTCATATTATATAGGATCTATTTGTCTACTAGTTAAACATATGCACAACATATGGAAAAATTTCTGGTCCAGTAGACGCTGTCGTTGTTAAATATGGCTACATATGATAACGAGTGGCAGTTACTATAGATGAGTTGGCCATAATAGGCAATAATCTTAAAAGAAAGACTACGCTATTACGTTGGTCTAGAGATGCTTTTCTCTATATCTGTATCTGAAGATGACATATATTGGGGCTGTGAAACTACATATAAATAACGGTTAGCGTCATGTGAAGGTAACATCATCTACCGCTAACGTTATACTAAACCCTCCTGTACCTACATAGACACTTGACCGCTAGGCGTCAGCGTCTAGATGAAATAAACCGACAGGGTTCGCTGCTTTCTGTCCTGCCAATGATACGTAAATACTACATAACTCTTCTGAATAACCAAGGTTACTAAGCAGAAATTCGAACAAACAGCGGTCACATGCATAGACCGACACGTTTATAAATAAAGATTGCTCTCTCTCTACTCCCAAAAGCGATTAGATCGTCACGGCCTCCATGGTGACACAAAGCTTGACCCCCGTCTACTTAATACAAGCTAGTCATGCTTCGTGTTGACTATGAAAAGAAGCAACAGATAGAGCAGATTTAGCCTCGCGCAAGCGTAAACGCTTCCATATCTAATCTTCCGTTATAGGATAGTAGAAAAGCTTAGGAAGACATGGGCTATCTATAGCCTAGGAATGATTTCAGATTTGCTTCCATGTAAACTCGCCAGTTTTAGGTGCGTCTGATTCGGATGTCATTGTCGTTGTCGTTGTTGTTGTCGTCGTCGTCGTCGTCGTCGTCGTCGTCGTAGTCGTCGTCGTCGTCATGCATCATTCGAGCGGTAACTAAGTGCGAGTGGCGCTAGGAGCGATCGTGGCTCCACGTATCTTGTAAACGTTTGTTTTCATGTCGTTCGATTGGTCGAGACTGCCGTCGCTTGTTATGGTAGTGTCGCTGATTACTAATGGTGGCTGTTTAAGAAAGGGCAAAGAAGCCCAACCGTTTCGATACACCTACAGGGGCCGTGTGCCGGCGACGGTGACTATCGAAACAATGATATGTTCAATACGAATGTCACACGTAACTACAGACACATTGAGCCTTGCGCGAGTTCACGCCACCACGTGGCGCTGTTTTTCTTGTGTTCATTTTGACTACCCGTCTTCATCCGATTTCGACTCGTCTAGGAAGTAAGGGACGCCGATTGACAACCTAACTTGTCAGTGTGAAAGCTAAGCTCGGCGAAAATTCAAGCGATCTTGGTTCAAGTTGACACTGTGCGGTATCCTGTATACGTGGTGCACAGTGTGCTTCCGAGACTGTTATGTGAAGGAACGGTCGTGCACAATTTGTGTCGTTAACTCATCACTTTTTTTGCTCTTTGTTGGATGAACAAGTCTGCTGAGTTCAAGTTTAGTCCGTGAAAAGCTGCGACAGGGATCGAAAGTTCTTTAGATTTCGGTGTTAAGTTGTTTTGGGCAGTTTGCATGAATAATCTAGCGTAAATATAAATATATTCGTTTGGCGAACAGTCGGAACTTTTCGACAGGAGTCACTGGCTGTCAGAAATAGACCGCTTCACGTGTGAACTGAAACCTGTTTTATCGCGCACTAGTCATCGGATATCGTCAGTTGAGCATCGATTTTTTCGGCAGATTTGAGATACTTTGCAAACGTATTTATCTGACTTCAGTATTCGGTTCTGGAATTGTGGCTATATTTATTTTCAGTAATATACACCTATTTATTACTTAGTTATTTATTCGGCTGCACCATGGCAGTGATCACGACTGGCGGAAGCGCCGCTGGACACGACGTTTTTCCAACGAAAATGCGCGTCTACGGCAACTACCGAACGCCGACAGCGGATGTCCCAGGTAAGCGATTGCCCTTAGTCGTCGCTTCCGATATTTCTATGTCAGATTATTTGGGTTAGTTATCGAAAGCATACCCTGTTCACGTCTAATTACTATTAACAGCAGGAAATGTCGTGGATAGGAATGTCCGAGTGTTTGGTGCCTATGGCAGGAACATTAGACAAAAATCTACTTGAAAACCAAGTCATATATAGACATTCAGGGAGGCATTTTTTTCGCAGAACCATATAATCTAGCTAGTGCCGAATCTAATTTTCAATTATAGAATAAAAGAAGCGTGCTCATAAGCGAAAAATCGAACAAGCTTGATAGACATTGACAGCCAAATCCCTGACCTAGAGAAGCTCAACGCTGTATGATAATGTTACCATTTAGATATATATAACTTACCTTCCTTATTAATCGATACAACGGACCGTATCTGGAACGAATACTTTTATTTGATGATGATTTATTTGATTTACTGATGATCTGTTTGACAAACCTAAAAGTGCAATTGTCGAGTTTCTTTTAGAACTGCTATTTCGCTGGCTAGCAGATCAATATGTCTTCAAAAGGTATGATCAGAGTTACGCTTGTTTAGCTTCTGAGCGAACCAGTGCAGTACGTTCTATACCAGGAAGTTTCGTTTGCAGCTAGTTAGAAATTTAGGTGCTCTTAACCTGAGAATGTAGTCACGATTCAACTAAAAATTTGAACCACTGAAAACTTGACAAGTTTATACGGCGCTGCGTATACGTAATAATGTGATGACTGTGTGCGCGATGCAGACTTGTACGAGAGGGCATTTATCCTTTGCCCATCCTTCATCCCATTATCAGATGGGGCAAAACAGAGATGAGGACTGGCACAGGTTAGGTTGTCGCCTGTGACACGTTGACTTCGCTTCCCTTTATCAAATTCGATACACACAATGGAGGTGGCCTATTTTGAATTTAGGATCGTGCTAATGGTGCAAGTAATGGCAACATTATTAATTGATCGAGCCGTTTATGAGGCTTCGGACGCATGCACTATGCGTCTTCTTTTCTGATGCAACATTATCAGTTCGTACATCCTATGACAATGATTCATCTCAGATATCCATACGCTTTCAAATGATATAGTTATTCTAATGTATAATTATATAACTTTGCGCACTTGTAGGCCACGGGGTGAGATCAGGATAACATCAATTGTTTTTTTCTGTTTTTCAGCTGTTACTTGGATAGTTTATAGTCAAACGGATGATACAGCTATATCAACCGAAACCGTAGAAAGAAATTTATTACTTCGGGCGACCTTATTCGCTGTTAGGCAGAGTTGAGCATACGTGGCCTTACAAACACGGTGTCAAAATTTGCTGTTGTCATTTCTCGAGGAATGAAGCCTTACGGCGCCGATACCCCGCAATTTTGCTTATGGCCCAATACGCACTAATAATGACAAATTTAAATCATCTTTAGAAAATGTCGACATCATGGATTGATCCCGTCTTATTTTCTATTTAAATCTCTTGTTTCTTGCCTCGAAATGATCATATTTGATAAGGTCATATGAAATTTACATGGAACAGAAGGCATTTTCTTAAAAAATAATGTTCAATAATGCAAGCGAACAAGATTCCGTGTGAGGCCAAGGTACTTTCCTGCTGACACAGAGTGTGAAATTGATTTTGCTAAACGCATCATTGTTTTACCGAATAGGTGTCCTTCTTTGATTGTCCTTCTTAACTAGCAGTAGCCTATGCATGGAGTGCTGAAAAAGTACTTTGATGAATTGCGTACCCCTACTACTTGTTTACCGAGTGCTAGGGCTGATTGATGAAATGTTAGCACCTATATTTTATTTCTGGTGCTCAACTGGGACCTACTGAACAACACAATGCCTTCCGTCCGATTTGCGTCCCTTTCCGTTACTTCTGGTTTGCGGAAAAATGGCCAGGTCGTAAACATGATAGAACGAAGTCCAGTTTTATATTGCAACCAGTAAAATGCGCATTATGTCACCTAAAGTTTTACTTGTTACCCCGTCCTACAAACTCTTGAGAACAAGCCCGGTACTACAGAACGTTTCGAAATTTCCTCAGAAGATGCATATCACTAGTAAAAATCCATAGCAGAAGTTAACGACTATCCTATTAGGTCTCTGAGCGGCCAAACTGAAGCTCGACAAACATATATCAGTAGATCACCTGCAAGCAGTCCTTATTTTGCGTACTTTCACACGGAAGTATCACAATAATTATGTAGATAAGCCTCCATTGTAGTTATCCTCAGTCCATGGTCATTGCAAGGAGTAAAACATAACGACCCGTCATTGTATAAGAACGTTTCTGCAAAATGGTACTTCTACTTTGCATAGCACTTTATGCGATTTGAGGACAACTTAAATGTGTATGAGTTTTTTTTCAGGGACCGCCAGCGTCGCGCTAGCACACATTAGGCCTACGTAGACGATTGTATTCTTCATCATTCAATGACGTATCGCTACGATACATAGGCGCATACACATATAGGCACACGAACAATGACTGTGTGATATGTTTTAATCGACTATGAACATGGAACGGATTCAAGTTAACTCGTAGATCATAATTGTCTAACTCACATAACAAATGCCATTTATTAGCGTTAGTCATCTGCTTTAATCAGACCGCTGAGATCGGAGACTACCGTATCGAAGCAAGCGTATATACAAGAAAAAAACAAAATTGTAGCAGCTTTAACTACATTAGCCAGAAGCCGATTTTTTGTCCTTTAAACGTTGCCTTCACTACTCTATTAGTATAAATTTATTTGAAACATCAGGGCTATTGAACATTTTCAGTGTATGATATCATCATAAATATATTTTCAATGCATCTTTACCTAAGGAGTGCTCAAAAAATATACTCATGTTAGTATCCTATTAGTATAATCGAAGACATATATAATTTTTGCTAAATTTAGTAACGGTGGTGAATATGTTTGCACATAAAAAACTACGCTACTGGTTTCCCTATAATAGTGATTATGATTTTACATTCATTTTGGGTCGGCTCCTTACCTAGATCATCAGTAAAATACGCCCCACTGTCTGAGTGACTTGTGGGTATTTATTACCATCCATTCCATGCAGCGAAATTCGCCGGGAAGTTTTGTTCAGTAGTCAGAGCAGGTGCATTCAGAATCGTCACCGCTAAGCCTGATCTGCTAGTGGTGCTACCGCACGAGCTGCTTGTGTTATTCCCTCCCTCCACCACCCCGACCACCATCATCAGGAAAACTTGCATTTAATTGAGTAGCGCTGCTGCCTAGCCCAAGTCGTGTTACCTGCCTGATTCCGTCTTATCCCGTGAGACATCACTAATGATGAAGCTGGGGGTGCACTGCTTCTTACAAAACTACGATGTCTGCGTCATGGTCGATATAATTTGTCGAAGGAAGAAGCATTCCCCACCACCATTCGTCAGAGAGAAGATAACGCAACGTTACCATTGTGGCACAAAGTCAGCCAGAGGGGCTGAACGGTTTGCACCGACTTGCAGGCTTTGGTCCTAAAACGGCGTCCTTGTTGGGCCTACAGGCCACACGGATAGCATCCTCCTGAGTCAGCTAGGGTTCGTCGATACTCGTTTTGGTGTCACTGGAGGGCAATATCGGACGGGGCGAAACGTCATGTTGTTTTGCTCCATTCAGCTGCTGCCATGTGCCTTATGAGTTGCTAAGGCAGCTAAAGAAAATGTGGAAGGGAAATACATTGAAAGAAAAAAAAAAATGATAAATGAAGCTCACCTGCGTGTACTATAGCGCGTTAAGACGAAGTTCGATATTGCTTGGCGCAGACTCACTAATGGCACGAGAGAAGGCACTATTATGCAGTTTGGCCATATCAATGCAACATGAATTCTAATATCATTTAGCCGAATTAAACCAAAACTGTACAACATATTGAACCGTTACGTAAAGTTGAAACGCTGGAGGGCAAAGAACATTGTTCATGGACTAAATCAGTTCAATAGATACAGAGAAACATGTACGTACAACGTAAATATTTTTTGTGCTTTGTTTACGGTTGTCAATACATGCCGACGAGTGCTAACAGTCCAGCTCAGTTGAGTCATTGGAAACCACATTGTCTTTCTTATCGTCGGCACTGTTGACGTGTAGTAGAAGTTAGAATTTCCCCATCATTATCATCATCGATATGTTCTTGCTGTTAGTTATTCCGCTGGTCTTTATTTATGCCGTATGTAGTCTGGTGAATTGGTCATCCACCACGCGTAGACGAGGCAGCCCCCCCCCCCCCCCGAGGCATCGCCGATTCAGGACTGCGATGGTGAGTCGGAGCCCGAGCTCGGTCCGGCGACAGTCAGGACTATCCTTTACGTCGGGCTAACTATTCGATGGAGCCTCGAGTCCAGCAGCTCCGTAAGCTTCAACCAACACCTTAAGTCCCCCGTAATCCCCGTCTTGCCGCCAACTGGAGCCGTCGAATTACCGGGCCCTATTTCCTTATTTGGCGGCCTGACGTTGCTGCCTTTATCACCATGTGGGCGGCGGTGGCGCCGTCGTGCGAGGCTTACCGACACTAGCGGAAGCTTTTGGGAACGGGATTGAAAAGGGGGCCTCGGCAGTTGCCGGCCTGGTTGCCAGGGCTTCACTATAGAAGCCTATGCTACCGGGTACAGTATGACTAGAGTCGTGCTGGCCTGCCGATGGGGGCCTTTCACGCGGAGCGAAAGGCCCCCGCCATCGGCAGTCAACCTCATCATCGCCGAGAGGGAAGGTTGCGCGCGCAAGGGCCCCGTTGCCCTCGCGGTCTTTTGTTGGTATTTTGTGTCTGCGTGGGCCCTCACCGTTATCATTTAGTTGGTTTGTACGGTTTTGGGCGAAGCTGAGCTCCAGGGGGCGACTAGCAGCAGACCAAGCCAAGTAAGGCGTTCTGCTACGAAAGCTCATCATCGTTGCTTAGTGGTTGGTTTCGTTCGCAGCTGTAAACTCCAAGTGTTCCACCCTTGCGGTGTACGTTCCCTCGCATCCGATCTCTATCTACGATACAGCAGAAGATCTTCGTCAAAATTTATCTTCTATCTTCTCTCAATTGTCGGCCTTTTGGTCGAAATTACTACCCGTGCTGTCTGTCATTGTGTTTTCCGCCTCGTGTACGTCACTACAACAACCTCTGTTGCGTCATTGTTACGACCAACCGTTGACGTTTACCCGGCTATCGACAATAGACTAGGTGGCGACAACGAGGTAACAAGCAGCAGTTCTGCTTCACCATAGCGATAATCAGCTACAGCAAGAGCAACAACAACGTGCAATAATTGTATTTTATAAAACAACGAATAGTTATACGACGAATACAGTTTCTCTGGCTATCTTGCCTGAACGCCCGGAATTACGTGCGTGATAATACGACTGTCCGCCGATAGCTCTACACTTTGGCAATAGCGTCTTTAACTCCTCTTGCAGCAGCAATCGCGGGTGACGGTTTTAGTTCCAGTGAACCAAGCCAATATATGTATTGCGGCGTCTATTTTGCGTTTGATCGTCGTCCGTTCGTTTAACTGGAGACCTCCTTCCCCCAAACCCCTAATTGGTCGTCTGTCGTTGCTTGCGCCCTTAGACGGACAACTGTTAGGATCGGACAAGAGCTATTCGACGTGGCAGTACGTGACAGGTCTCCGCACGGTATTGAGCTACAAGTATCACGACTATATTGTCCTGGCTCAAATCGAATTCGTTTGACAACCATCACCAACGCTCCATCTACTTAGTAATCGTTGCTGATGTTGCTATCAACAATTAGGCAATTATAAACCTACATAACCTTGATAACCGTATCTAGTGCGTTTAATTGTGTGTCTGTGTTATCTCTGCTTCAGCACCAATAACCAGCCAACAGTGTCCAGTGTTCAATTCAACTACGACGACGCGTACAACAACGGCATCAATAATATCGCGTTGCTTTTCATCGTGTTTGACGCGTTTCGTGCGCACCACCCGGTTACAACGTCTATAGTGTCGTTCGTCCACCATTCGACTACTACATCTATTGCCACCTTTGAAGGATTGAGTTTTTTTGCCACTGTCAAACTTTGTTTTTTGCAATCCAATAAGTACATCATCCAGTCAAATACGGACGTGCACAGTGAATAGTGTCGCTATAGGCGGAAATCTGTTATTTTCTTTGCGTCTACTACTATAACCCTTTGGGAGAGGAAAGTGGGACGGCTCACTGGGTGTCACTGCAGTCTACAAGAGATTCGTTTGTCAGCTTCAGCGTGTGTCCCTAAAGATCACTAGCTCTTAGCGGCAAGACGTCTAAATGTCGTTGCTGGGAAGGCGAAAGAACGACGCGAACTTTCACTAACGCACAGCCAGGCCGGCGTTGCCACAAGTTTCTGCCGAGGACGACCAAGTAAAAGGGTTTCACGATAAACCTGCCTGTTGCGGGCGGCTCTGAACGTGTTCACGAGCGTCAGACGCTGCTACAGAGAACATTTCTCTCTTCTTTGAGATAGCGTTTTTGCAACGAAATTTAATTCCTTGGTTTACAGAGATAGGCTGTTGGTCGACGATTGACGGCTGCACATAGCGCACGACTGTTTCCCGGTCGAACAGATAGTTGTTGTCAAGCCATTTTATTGATTTCGACAAACGTCATATCGTGACCGTGCTTTCGAATTCTACGTCAGCTGGATCTGTCTGTCTAAGCTCAACCCATAGTGTTACCGCGACGTTAGGTGTGAACAAGATTTTTCGCCAACGTTCCTAATCAACAGTTTCAATGTGTTTTCAATCAGTGTGAGAACAAGCAAGATATACTACTTCGATTGCTGCGTGGAGCGTCAAGAAAATACAAGATTCTATCTACGTCTGCTCGATTCGCGTAACAGACCTACTTACCGTTGTTTATTGACGGGTTACGTAGCTAACGAATTAGCTGCTGCTGCTGCTGCTGTTATCTACTAATCATTATAGAATAGCAATTTTGTCTAGCCGTTTTTGCTGTTCGAATCGTCAAAGTTTCTGTCCGAGTTATTGTCAACTTACTATACCCACTAGTCACTTATCTGTTGGCTTAGTGCAAACTTCTTAAACATACACAACTCTCAAGTTGTTAATTCGTCATCAGTCAAGTTACTCTACCCTATGTACTGATCCAATCGTTAGTGCACAATTCTGGCCAGGTGCTGCTAATAGCCAAATCGCTGGTAAATAAAGCACTTTCTTCAAAGTTTGTGCCCGAATTTATCGATCTAGCGTACCACCAATACTCAGTAGTTCACTGGCTTGTGTTTCTGCGACAGCTGCCGCCGACGAATATTTTATTATTCCTACAACGGGCCACCGGAACTAGCCTGAAAATATCAGGCACCATTTACACTTATTTTCTCACCTGGTCCAATACGGGCTCTATTTAATTTGACGGTTGGACACCGACAGAGACTTCATCGTTGTCGAGACCGGCTCCTGAAAACTCTCCCGTTGCCATCATCATCCATATTCCTACCATTGCAAGAAGTCTTCTGCGTGTTCTGTGTTCTTCCATTTAGCGACCAGCTACAACGAATAGTCAAATCACTCGCAAATAGACCATCCAGCCAGCCAAAAACACCGACTATTCGCCTGGTGTCGTTAGGCTGTCCAGCACTGCAAGCAATTATCAGCTAACAACGGTACCTACGTTTAGCTAATAAATCCTTCCTTTGAAACTTCCATTTTGCCTTTCGGCGCATCCCTCCCGTTGCCATACACGTACACGGTGAACTGTGTCATACACCAGCTATAACGAGCACAATTTCCCTCAAGAGCGAGTCAATAAGCATCTACCGGCAAACGATACTGCTACCCGAATTTTCATCAGCATTGATCAAGGTAAGAGAGACGACGGCTCGCAAAAGACACATTGCTAGAGGTGTTTGCATTGAAATCAAATGAACATGGTAATATGACTGTAGAACGAAATTATCGTGTAGCTTTCTGCAGTGACGGAAAGCGAAATGCTTCAAAGAGATTGTCTTGTGCTGTAGTAAATGTGTGTTTTTTTCGACAAACGTGAAAAAGTGCCTGCGTCTGATAATACGGCAACTTTGGAGGATTCAAGCTCGTTTCTTGTGCCTTCTTAAAGTTGCTTTTGTCCATTCAGGCAACGTAACTACCCTTCGTTTCTCCTAGGAACAAACAGATCTCGCTCCGCACTCACCAATATACGTTCTAAGAGTATACATAGTTCATGCATCGTTTTCATGATAAGCTATCTTTAACATCTAATATAACTGTCATCTGTCCAGTTTCCAATCGTTTCTTGCTCTCGTTTGGCGTGAACATTGCCCATATCATTCAGCCGACTGCTGTCGGAGACGCTAGGCTCGAGTTCTGGATACCATTCTCTCTTTCCTGACAATTCCTCCTTTTGCGCCGAGTCACATGGCGTCAGAGCTCGAGACGACGTGGACCATATGGAGCGAACGAAGACCTAAGTGTGCGGCAACGCCAAGTGTTTGAATCGTCCATCCAAAGTTTGCAGACGACACAGCCATCGGACGCGGGCTGCCAGATGGCCTGATAGGGGAGCGAATGGATGAGTGTACAGCAAGGCTGTACGACATGCAGTGGTGATAATCAGCCTTTGCCTGTTGTTTTGTTTGATAACGACGACGACAACATCTACGATGATGATGATAACACGTTTATCTTAAACATTTTTCCCACAAGCTTTTTATATTCGCGTGTATCAGGCAACGTTGTCACGAGGCTTCTTAGCCACAACTGGACAATCATTTTTCGTCCGACCCCAGCCCAACCAGAATCAGTTAGTCCACACGCCCGTCTCGCCTGTGCACCCGTGTGGTGTACCAATATTTACCAACGCATAGACAGAATAGGCGACAAGGGCCCGACGCGGCCTTGTGGTAGCGAACGCCCACGATTCCATCAGCTAAATGAAGGATGTTTTGAATACCCCCTTCCTTTGAAGGTCGGTGTTTACCCACCTTGTTTCAAAAATAGACCGACTACCCGCATTGAAGCACTCATCGCTGTACAGATCTGAGCATCATTTGGATAACCTTCCTGTTACAATACTCGTGATTTTTGCGATCTCATTGTTGTCTATTCGTCTTATCTGTGTGTACACGTGTGTCTATCTCATGCTGATGTACTTAGCTCGTGCCAGCCACTAATTCTTGTTACCTCAGTGCCTGCTATTGGATCATTTACTGTCTGGGCCCGTTAGCCTGATGGGGGTTGTCGTGCACCGATAATGCATCCTTTCTTCCTCGTAAGCCTCCAATGAGCAAAAGCAGATTGTCTTCATCGGCACTGCGGCGATTTGTATGTTCCCCTTCGAACGAACTGCCGGAATCGTCTAGCATTGTGTTTCGTTCCGTGCGCGTTCCGTCCAAGAGAAAAAGACTAGTCTAACGGAGAAGGCCAGAAATATCATTTCGACCCTCCTTTGCATCGACTGGACCTCAGATATACATTGTCATGCCAGCAATCTTGTGTCTCCACGCACATGCACACGCATACCCATACGCACACACACATGCGTGATATCACGGTTGGCATTGATTACATCATACTATCATTATTATACTCTCTCAACTCGACCTTCATGCCGGTTGCCAACGATGCCGACCGTTCCTTTGGCTTCGAAGCACAATATTATCGTGGAAAAATGGCCTTTGCATTGGGCCTGTGAGTTTTGGGATGCAATGTTGCTGTAGCAAGCGAGCAAACAGCAAAGACCGCCGCTGCTAACGATCGCTTTCAACCCGTCTGTGGTCCCCATCGATCGCTGAGAACCAAGCCGGGTTGGCATGTACCAACTGACTTGGAGCATCGTCCGCTCGGAGTACCGCTGACTTGGAACGCCGCCACAGCCGCCATCACGCGGTTAGCGGTAATGGCGGCGGGCACTTGGCGGCTGCTCGTTGCCGGTCGACGGTATCTGTCCGCTCTTAGCCCGGTTGGCCCTTTCCGGAATGTTCCTTGTTTGCTGCAGGACCACCGACATTCTGAGGGCTGGGAAAAGCGGGGGAGGTTTAGCGTAGCTACAGTGGCCATGGAGGGAACGGAGGGTGCGAACTGAACGCTGCACCGACGGGATAAATTTTTCCTTCTACTTTTCAGGTCAGGACAAACTCGCTTTTTTCCAACGACAAAATAGCTGAGTCGGAACGAGCAAGTAGTTACGCGGCACGCAGAAAACTAGTACACATTTAGAAGAAGGAAGCTTTTTGCAAGGCGACTCCAAGGGCTCCATAGCTAGGTCATCGTGTTTTAAATAAAACGGCCACATGTTGTGTTACAGGCTGAATCAGATTGGCCGTCTGTTGTCACATGACCGTAGGCGAAGAGAAGCAACCAAAGAGGGAGGCCGTTCAACGGCGTTCGAAGAACGGAACGAACCGAACCCGCCGTTGCGTTGTTTGAGCTGTCTGAGTGCGGAGTTAGCGGTGACGATGGTGGTGAAGCAGCAGCGGTAGCCCTGTGGAGCGCGTGCTAAGCGATAGAGGAAAACCCAGCAAAGCGGAGTCCTTTGGATGGCGAGTTAAGGAGAGGCTCCAAGATGGCGGCCACCGTGCTCGAAAGAATATTGCCTTATATACAGGCATCCTCACTGACGAAGCCGATAGTATCGGCGGAGAAGGCACCAGCCTGCCAGCACAAGGGCAACTAACACAGACTGACGCCGAAAGCGGTTCAGGTTAATAACAAGTGCGCGCCGCATAACGCGTTAGATCATGAACTTTGTATTTGGTAAGGTGGTAGTACCGGCGGAAGCTTGCCAGCTCTAATGGAGTGCCGAAGACCGCATAACTTAGTGGAGTGGCTGGCCGCGAAGGTAGATTTTTAGTAGCGCGTAGAAATTCTTCCACAAATAGATAATTAGTAAAAGATCCAGTAGTAACTTGGTCAGTTTTTTTTTTTTTTTTTTTCGAGCACAACGCGCTGAATAAGCACAAATGGTGCCAGCAAGCGGAGAGCCGATCTAGCTAAAACTGGCTGAAAAAAACCTAGCGAGACAGAAGCAGATACGCAGGAAGCAAAAACTTTTAGCATCTGCTGCCTCTATTACCTACAGGGAGTGATGCGAAGTCAATATTGGTTAGGTGAAGGAGCAGCCTATTGCTATACACTAGAGTTACATGTACGAAGCGGAAATCGGAAGCAGTGAGAAAGCCGAAATTGTTTACTGCTGAAAATAATGACAAAAGCGTTTTATTTCAGACTAATGTGAACAGCCTGGATTTTTTAATGGCCGATACAAACAGTGGCGGCTAGATGCCCTCTGGGAATATTATGGGTAACTATCAAAACATAGTTGCGTTAAGGTCTATGCCCGATGACATACTGGTGATAATTATGGGAGAAAGCACTAGTTTTATTTGCATCTTCGAAGCCGGAAGAAAGTACGGATGCATTATATAGAATATTATCGCGTGTTCCGCGGTCCGATTGGCTCACATATGCGTTGTATGAGTATTTCTTATGGTGTTATATTATGATATCAATTGATAAAGATAACCCTGCGTTTGACCTGAAGATTCGAGACATTGTACACAGAAAGCTCTGCTGAGTTCGCTGCCAGTCGCTCGAAGCCCTCCAAATACTACTGAAAGATTGTGCCGCCTTTAAGGGTAAACAGAGCTAAATGCCATACATACGGAAATGTTAGTTGATGCTGCTAAAAGGACAGATAGTCATAAAAAAGGCAGTATCTTCATACATAAGGATCGCCAGTCGGTGATGCACAGCTCTCGTGTTAAGACCTTTTGATTTATGGACTCGCATATGATAGTTGTGTATAAATAATCGCGTACCGGATCCATTGAGTCCTTCAGAACCTCTAAGGGAAGCTGTTTCGGCAAATCTGTCGAGAATGATTCACTTATCCAACGAGTCGTTCGATTCTTTTCCTCGTACACCTTTAACCTGAAATTTTAAAATAGCGAACCTATTTCATTCAGTGATATTAATGGTAGCAACTGGTTTGAGCCGAGCAATATAAGTCTGCTTGACAATATATACGATATTTACGTACAAACGATATATATATATACCATTCTACAAATTTATTCGTCTACCTACAATCTCATAATCGTTTTACTCGACGCAATTCAGTGAGTCTAGATCCGAGTGTAGCCTCTATTAGGCTATTTATTTATAGGCTATAACTACTATTGCTATTTGTGCCGCAGTTATATAGCAAATTAGCTCTAAATTCTCATATATGATCAACGAATATTAAGCAACTATAATAATAGCCGCCTATAAACAGCCCGTGTGTTATATAATAAACAGGTAAGTCGATGCAGCTCGGTAGTTTCGTAATCCGCTTAATACGGTCATGCGTCTTATGTCCATTTGTTTGCGTCTGCGACAGCGTGAAATTTGAATACTTGCAGCTTGTTGATCTATGGCTCCGTTGCCCCACCTCTCACCCTTTTTCTTTCGCGCGATAATTCAAAAGCTGCTACTCGATCGAACTTTTTCTACCCATTTAAGCGAAAATGTCACGCGCACATCGAACGCACTACATCAAATCGTACCGTAGACAAGACCGCTTAGAGGCGGTCAGGTTCAGACGGACGAAATGAGCACGAACGAATAGACAACCAGAGTCGTTGAACGTATGCGGAAAGAAATTCTTACTTTATCGTAGAAAGCGTCGAAACGGCGACGCGACCATATTCGAACCCTGCGCATGATCTCTGCATTCAGATATGCGTTGACGTACCTGATGAACCAGTCTGAGTCGAGAATTCTGTGGACAGTACAGATTGTAGTATCCTTCACCAGGCAAACACTCTCCATGGATCAGCAGAAGGCTTTAGGATAGAAGTGTATGTATGACGAACTTTTTTCTTCTATCTCAGACCTCTCGGTATATCTTCTAGAAACTACCGTACTGTGAAGGTGGGCTGAAAACTGAAAATTTACCGAATGTTTTAGTTAGGTTTGCGTGATTGGCCGCAGCTGTTGCAGAGAGCATTTTTTTAGTATTTATATTGTGTTTCAATAAGATGCTACTGCTGATACGTGGTTAGTTTACGTTGAAGCAGCTTTATGAAGACAAGACAGACAGATTTCGACAGTTGATTCGATAGTAAAGGACACACGATGAAAAGGTCATAAAGACGCAGGTAACTACTTGTAAGGGGAGAAAAATTGCCGATAAGGAGAAAGCGACGGAGTAGTATTACTTAGCTATAGCTCGACAAACATAAGCAAAGCTTAGGATTGAAGATACCACTGACACCGAGCTTGCAGGCTAGTCGTAAATAGGCTTAATAAAAATGAGAAGTTGAAACTGAATTTATATATATACATATATATAAATGTAAATCCGATTCCTTCGTTCCGCTGCAGTAGATCGTTGAAATATATTTTTCATATGAGGAGGACTACATCTCGTTACCGCTATAAAAACAACCTTTAATTTTGCTATATATATAGTTTCAGTTAGTGCCGCTGACTAATGCATCCTGTAAGTACCGATTCCACTAATGTGTAATGCTTGTAAAATTCTTCAGCTGTTACGGAACATACATTTGGTATATTTTAATGGATTGTGGATCCGCGTAAGATGCACCAGCGGTCAACATGGGGAGTCAAGACTCGTCAACATGGAGTTGCCGATTCAAATGAGTTCATGAATTTTAAATGACTTAATCAATAATCGCAACAAAAAACTAAGAGCCTACCCCTAAGTACCTTCTGCCCGTATCGAGCACTTTTCTATCGCTACTTCGAGCTTCAAAAACCCATATGCTATTTGACATCAAGGTCTTGCTAACTCTTTTCAAATAAACTAGTCATTTTAGTCCTTACTTCAAAATGGCAGATCTTGATAACAAACGCGTATCCAGGCTGATCTGAAGTGGACATTTCGGACGTTATTTTGTTCCTCCTACGTTGTTTCCTTTCCGGATTTGTGACCTTCACCGTGGGACCATGACAAATACAAACTGCAGGGACCTTCCCGATCCTAGTCCTCGACCCTTGCGAGTAGTGTCAAAAATGGTTTCGCATCACTGGGACTACATTTATTGTGTGTTGGTATTATGTTTTTGCTTTTGACACTTCGTGTTATCGTTATAATCTGTACCCTTTGATCTCGAGCTTTTTGTTGGAACTGGGAAGAAAAAAAAGCATGGGTCTGTAACGGTCAATTTACTTACGGTATTTTCCTCTGTTTCCAAATCGGATATTTTGTCTGTCCGCTTTTAGCTTCGTTTGTTTTGCATATGCTCTGGTTACGTATAGCGTAGTACGGTGGAGCCTCCTTCATCATTGTTACGAAGGTCCGTGCGAGAGCATGAGCTTGATAGTGATCGCGGACTCTCGGCTTTAGAGGTCTAGAGGCAACTTGGAACGAGAGTAAATAGAGGAAAAATAGCTGTTAGTGAGCAAACCCGTATCGAGCTTATATTGCACACTGCTATATTATAGATAGTGGAACGTCAATGTACAACTTGAAAGAATAAAAGAAGGTAATGGGTTTGAGGAAAAATTCTAGTGGGAATGAACTCGATGCATTCGAGAGGTAATGAAACCCCTCGTCGTGCATTGGTTTCGTTTATCTGAATAAATGAAATTTTCCTGGTTGTCAGATAATGTATTACAGACCACTTTTTTGGAAAAACTATGTATTTGTAGTAATTTTGTGAGACTCTTTCCTTTGTGTTCTATTGCGGAAGCAATGCAAGTTTATTTTGGACAGATATTTATGTACCTACAATAGTTTTGATTAGAAAAGGTCCAAGTTGGACTTTCTATTTTTTGTCAACTAAATACTTTTTTGTCTTCTTCTAACATCTAGAGTCTTAGAGTCTTCTTCTAGATTCTTGCTGACAAGAACTAGACAAACGCTATGTTTAATGTAAATGCTTAACGTTATGACGTTTCTAGATACGCGCTCTTTACAAAGATCAAATCTCTCTTTAAGGATTATTTGATCCCACTATGGATTTATCGTAGTCACCGCAACGACAGCTGCTCTCAGGTTAACCCCAGCACCCCTCACCTATGTTGCGGATTAGCGAGGTCTGTTAGCAGGTGAGTCGGCCTTGTATGTTGTGCATTCGCTCGTTGCGGGCACTTCTGTGTGGTAAGCAGGCTAATCAAACACCCCCAATGCCGACTCGTTGCGGAAGGATTTTACCCCGACTTCTTCCAATAAAATTGAGACACCTTCTCTTTGCCTGAAGCAAACAACAATTCACTCCTGAGTTACTAAATTGAGCCGTGACTGCTTTCACTAGCACAGGGGTAACACGATGCAATATCGGCTGGCCGCGTTGGTTAGACGATAGGTAAAGAGACAGTTATCAATGCCTAAGCGTTTAGGTATTTTTGGGGTAAAGAAAGAGGGATGGAGAAGGAGTGGCGAAGCGTACTGGGTGATCGAGCGCCGAAAATGACAACGCCCACGAGCCACAGTCTCATTATGGGAACCATTTCGCCTATGGTCGTTCATGAAACGAAGTGAACAAAAGCTCGCACTGACGGCTATGACTTGCTTCTGCCCTTACAAAATGGTCCACTAGTGCAGTCCATAACGTAGCGTTTCCCAAAGCTCTATCAGCGCTAACGTCGTCGATTTCGGATCCAGTTGGTTATTCCTTATATGTATCGTTCCCATGCGCTCTCCTGGAAGGAAAGGGTCTGAGGTGGTATAACGTGGCTCGTATTCCAGGGAGCGCAGCAAAGACGATGGCCGAAGAGTAGAACTGAACAGAATTCTTCTGCTGTTCTAACCGGTGCGCTAGCAAAGGTGACTAGCTTGAAGCTTGACAGATCTCGCGTGTGTTTACTGTCAACATTCACTTTGCAACAATGAGCTTATATCCGTCTGAATTGAGGCCCAAGGGCGGGCCAATATGAGGCGCAAGCTTTGAGGAGCTCTATAAAAAAAATCGAAAATGCTGACCTGTGGTGAAAAGTTTGACGGACAGAGTATGGCTCGCCAGTATGCCAAAGTAGTGATGCAAAATCGTTCCACGGCGGAGCCGAATTCGCCCAGAACGCGGGTGTACCATCGGATACTCCTAATCGACTGCACCGTTCAACTAACTTCGACACCCCAGAACACACAAGGTTTCCTGGGAGCCCTTGTCCCATTCCGCTTCTTGCACTTAGCTTCGTCACCGGGCGAGAAGCGCGCAAGCCCTGGGTCGTCGAATCTTGCCGATCGCCTGACCACGGCACGCGCATTTACCTGCATCCAGTTTGCAAGGCAAGGTCAATATCTAGGTCGTTCTTGCCTCAATGCTTGGACGACGCGTAGCGACGGTGGTAGTAAGCGCATAGATGGAGGTATCGCATACTACATTTGCGCTGCCCTGGTACCATCTACACGATTCAGTGTGGCACGATATTGCTCAACTACGAAGAGGCTTAGCGGGAAAGAGTCATGACATAAAGCTACTGAATGTTAGAGCACAGGTAACCGACCGGTATAGAATGGGGAACCAAAAGGTGAACGATCGTTCACGTCACTTCATCGTTTTGCTTCGTCAGAAAGTGGACTGAGAGCGACAGGACTCACAAACAATACCAAAGTTGCCCCCAACGATAGCGACTATCCGCTGTCGGAAGGAGCTTGGAAGGAGTAAACCGCATTCATAACTACTTCGGCTCCCTTCTTATCGCTATCTGCTGAACATCGGCCGGTCATTGGCCGAAGTCCGGAGTTTGCTTGCGTTCAGTCAGCTGTGAAGGTGAAAAAAAACCCGAAAATACTATAGAATAGCGAAGAACAAGGTAACGCCAATGCAACACGAGCTCCCGTTTACCACCAACTCGCATCAAAAAAACACCCTTTTTCAGTCCTTAGCGATCCGCCTCAGTATAATCAGCTACAAAAGCTACTGAAGATTATTGAAGATTCGAGCCTGCCGCCATGTAAGTAAATCGTTTTCAATGCAAGAAGTAGCGGCGCTCGACGAGAAAATCACGTGCGTTTATTACGATCCTATTACGATCATGAAGCACTCAGGTTAGGACTCGAGCGGCAGCGTGGCTATGTAGCCAATTAATTAGTCACCGAGCATGCAGGACAAAAAAAAAGTACCCGTTATAATGTACATATCATACACGCAAAGGACATCTATATATTTTATGTAGTGGCAGACACCCGCCTCTGTGAAATGCATAGACTAACGCCTTTTTAGCACCAGCCGCCTTCTCTTGCGCCACAATGTCGAAGGGCAGAAGCAAAAGGTAGCGATTGTATCCATCTTGTCCCGACTCTATCCTTCTATGTTGTTCTTTTTCATAACCTTCTTATTTTGCCGGCAAATATATATGTATATATATACAATTACCTGTAGATGCAGCATGTACCTTAGTGCTTCTCCGTGATAGTCTGTGCCGCTGCGACTGCTGTTACAGATAGTCTTCATATGCGCAGCCAGAGTCGGGTCATACGCTGGCTTATACGAAGCTACTAGCTGGAAGTGAATGCTAAGCTGGTAATGTGATTATATAGCGCATATACAATATTGTGCCTCTGTGGATGTGTTCTTCTTAGGAAAGAAATGACAAGGGAAAATGAAGGGTTCGCATGGTGGAACGCGTCCATGGCGTATGTTACTGTTCAATACGGAAGCATCAATGTGTCTTATAGCCACGTTTATTGAGACTATCATGACGTATTGGCGCTGAATGCTGAGTAGCGGCGTCATTTAGGACTAAAATTTGATGCGGAATATCGCTGGCCATAAACGCATCGCGGAACACGAACACCAAAAAGGCTGAACGGACGCCATTGCGGGCACGTGCGCCAGCTAGTGGCTAAAGGTGTTTTCTGTCGCAATCATTCTGCTGCCTACTGTTTCCCTTATTTACGCCCTGATTTACGAGAAACAATGTAACATTCATGTCATCCTTCGTTAATATACGAAAGAACCGAAGCCGCTTTTGTAGTCTTCATATAGATCAAATAAACGATCACGATTAAGGGAAGACAATGGAGCGATCGAAGCCGAGATCTATGCAAAGCTCGTTTGTGTGTCTGTGCGAGCCAGTCGTGCAGTCTACTACTACCTGAACGAATGATGCGAATACAAAATACATAGCATACCACTAGCAAGAAGACACTAATATTTAACAATACAACAAGCTGAGATGTATTAGAAATACTAGGTAACAGGTGGACATTTCACGGGCAATCGAAAGAGCGAAATTACTTCTATATACACATTAACCCTGAGTAAAGACACCCCGATAGCAGCAGGCAAAGCTTTGAAAACGAAAATACCTAATATTAGGGGGTACTTACACTTACATTGCACATACGAGCATTCATCATACCATATATATGTGCATACCTGTAAATAAATAATATAGTTGATCATATTGTAAATACCAAGCATTAAGCTTGTATGGGCAACAACATTGTACATGTGGGTATGTGTGTGTATCCATTAAGCAAACTTCAGCTTAAACTCCATATCTATTCGCGTCATACCAAGAAGGCTAGCTACTCTTGATTGCCCGTTCTACCGTATTGCCTTCTTCACCTACTGCTGCCAAACGACTCGGCATACGGCCCCGACGGAAGGCCGAAAAGATAATGTTACTGACGTAAGCGATTGGTCGGGCTTGAGGGTCGCTTAGTAATGATAGATCAAACCAGGTGCAAGTTCTCGTCCCACAGTTCCCTGAATTCCTTAGCCTGATCTACCCTTGGTACCTAGGTTGAGTGCGACACTATTATTGGAAACAGGCTTACTCCGGCAGTCGGGATCGTTCTCTCCAACGAAAGACTGTGTGAAGTATAGACTTCATCCACCATCAATCGGGCGACGGGTGCGCTGATCAGGTCGTTGACAAGCCGAGGTATGTATTTCGAGTGAGGTCAACCAGTCCAGTAGTTGGCAGGTTGAATGGACGGTTCTACCAGTTTGCAGAAGCAGGGCAGTAATTTATACAGTTTATATATACGTAAAAATACTCGAATAGATGGCTCAACGTCAGTGAAAGTAGTGAAATAGCGAGGCGGCGAAATCTACGAGTACCAGTTTTGTCAGTCTAGGGGACCTAAGCGGCGGCAGAATTTTAAGGCCGATGATTCTATCGCCCGCACACGCCCTGCGGGTGCCGACAATCTAATTTGGATGTAACAACCTGCACAGTCAGTACGACCAAATCGGATGATAGATGTAATTAAATAGCGTTGCAGACCCAAGCCAACGCTTTAGATTCTCGGCGCGAGTATTAGAAGCGACGATAACGGATGAGCTGAAAGTTGCGTAGCCGCTGACCCGGACAGGCAAACACTGCCAGCCAACCGCAAGATAATCGTGCGCTGTTATTGCGACAAATGAAAACTAGTGAAGTCATCGACTTATTGGGGGTATTTTGAGAGTTCTTCGAGTACCTAAACGTTTTGCTCGACGTGAACGTAATTGACGCATGCTGGTGTGAGGGTATAAGGTGAAGACTCTGTGCTCCTCGTTTTGGATCAGGGCAAAATTGGTAAGATTGCAATAATGCTCTTGGTAAGAGCACTCAAGCCATGAGTGGTTTCGGAAATCGCTTTCGCAAATTATCATTGCAAGATTATTGTAATGTTACGAATAGCAAAGAGTATAGGACTCTAACGAAGTATAAGCAAAACGACGTGAAGTCAGGGTTCACATTATTGGTGAGTTAAAGATTAACAATAGATGGGCGTGAAACGCACTACGGGCTAAAAATTCAGAACCTTAAGTGACCTTTCAGTTAAAGCATATAGAAGATGGGTTCGACATTGTGATACTTTGATGTGAAGAAGAAACATCCTCGACGAAATCAGAAGTAGATTCTCCGATAGGGAGAATACCTGCATGGCCATATTAGCGCTTCTCTCTCCATTTAGCCCATTGTGTAGCGTTGGTAAGCTTGAGGGGTATACTCTTTTTTTGCCCTCCGCCAACGCCAACTCTCGCTATCTTTGCTCGCTCCTACCGCTTCGTTTGGTCTCATCTCTTGCACTTCACACCTGATAACTAGCCCAGCTTTTTTGTACCCCAGCGTATGACGGCAGCTTATTTCCTCGCCCGTAGTCATCGTCCTGGGCGTCACGAAAATTCTTCGAGCCATTCATTTCCTTTCGCTCGGTCTCTCAACAACAACCACAAAGCAGACGACGATGGAGAAGATCTGCTGCTGTCCGTGTCTTCCCTTAGCACGAACCGCGTAGGCGTCCGTAGGGAATCGTTCCACATCTCTAATCGACGACGGAGCCTTTAAGCGTCGTCGTCTTCATCCTCCTCCTCCTCCTCGTATTCCCCCCTTCCCCCATAGTACGGCTTCGTTCTTTAGCTCGATTTAAGGGAATAAACGAACGGGGGGGACGGGGTGCTTTATGTCCTTTACGTTCTTAAACTTGATTGCTACTTGTATATAAAGAGGGGCGAAAACTCCATCCTTCGAGCCGCTTCTTCGTTGCGTGTTCTCTATAAGCGCGTTCCGAGCCAGGCGGGCAAGTGCACGTAGGAGGCTCTCCATCGAGGGTCTCAAAAGCAGCGACCAAGGCTGCTGCAACCACCGTCAGCGTTCACTACAGAATGGCATCGCCACATGAAAGACCGCACTTCCGTCTGCACTCCCCCGTCAAACTTGAGGCACGACACTAGCGGGCTGGGAGCAGCTATGTGAATAGCTGGGCAAATATCTTCGACGAAAGGGGCAACAGCCGCGGCAGCCCAAGACGGCCCGACTACCATAACCACCTCAAGTTTGTTCGAGGGGAGAAGCGGAGATGACCGTCTAAAGGACGCACATTCCTAGATATGGCGAGAAAAATAGAGAGAATTTGAAGAAGAAAGTATATTGGAAAAGCAAAATGGCTATGAGGAAAAGTAAGCTCTTTAAGTGGCAATGAGTAATACGGTAGCCGAATAACGAAGACTCAGCCGCTAAGCCCTGTGGTAATGCAAGTCGTTCTTCAAATTTGTATGAAAAATGTATCAGATAAAGAAAACAAAATATGAAGCTGAAAAGACACCAAGATTAGTGTAGGATCTTTACATAGCGAGAAAAAAATGGAAATTCAGTACGATGCGACGAATAGAGTCGCCATGTGATTAATCCTTGACAATTTTTTAGGGATCCGTAAGAGAACACACGCACTAGCGTAGTTAATCGTTCTAATCAGTAAAAAATCGTTCACTGCGAAAAACTAGCTTCTCTCAAACCCGACCCTTGCTTTCAAAAATAAAGAGAATAAGTTATCCGATAGCGGTTGCCAATGTACGCCTATTCGTGTTCACCCAAAGCTAATTTCAATGTTTATCCAACCATTTGCAAAAAACAAACTTGTTTCATGTTGACACGTCTGCCCTAGGCTTGAGGCTTGCCTCGGTGCTCGCTGAATGGTTGACTGCTACCGAATAGTTGACATCCCGGCTCAGCAGTACTACTGGGTTTGAAGGGGCTTTCGCGAATAACTACCAGCTCGATTGCCACCTATTGTTTATGCAGCGGGGCAGTCTTTGTTGCCTTCTTTCGTTCTTCCTAGGTTTGCACGATGTCCAGCTCTCCGGTACACAACAGAATAAATAGACCGGGCGAACGATGCCAAGGCGTCCGTGCGGTGGGGTCTTTGCCGTCAAGAGACGAGTTGTTTTTCTTCGACTCTTTTTCCTTCTGACTTTTTCGCGCAAGCCGAGTACCATGTCTGCTGTGTTCAGAAAAGACAGCTTATTAGCCTGATTTGACAGGGACTCGATGCTTCTATTTCATAGAGTTCAATGTAACTTGCGAGTGTGAATTTGGTTATAGCGATTTTCGTGTCAGGAAGTTCGGAGTGTGAAGACAGAGAAGGAGTGGGTCGGAAAATAAACATCATTTGAGGTCATCACAAAATGAGCCGATACTGTTACTTATTTGAATTTTGGCTCGTCTATTGTATGTGGCAGACACTTTGTCTGTTAATATGGGAAGTTGATGTTGTGTGAAGCAGACTTCCTGCTGCAGGTTGCTGTACCTGTCAGATACAATCTGAGGGGATTTGAACCTCAAACATTTATTTTAGCTTGCTGTGCTTACTCAGCTTGCTATACTTTCAACCGACTATGTCATTATAGGGAGATTCTCGGTAACGAAATGTCATCGCGCGTGACACGATCGAGTCGCGTTTGAGGGGTCCGTCATCGATGTGTCGTTTGTATGGCTCGACATTCTGTTGCAAATAGGATCTCTTGGGGTCATTATGTGCTGCCTTTCATGACTCCGCGGACGAAAAAATAATAATCATCCATATGCTTCCATGGTAGCGGATTGCCTCTTCCTGTCCTGTAAGATCGTTTCAAGCTCTCCTTGACATATTCTGCAGAACCGCGGCAAAGTGGTACCGTTAAATAAGGGGGGTGGCGTTGCTAGCAGATGAAAAGCCTAATCGTGAGCTAGAGGGAAACTGCGGCTCCCGTACAACTCCCAAAGGCAGCTAGCGACAGTCGCTTTGTTCCTCTTTTAAATGTTATTGGTCGTTCATATAATGACACAGTAGTAAAGTATTTGCCAGTTTATGCTTATGAACACATAAAAGGTGGACGAGAACCACCTGGGGCATCTCGCACCTGAGCAAACAAGACGACTAGACGACGATTTTTCAAGACGCCATCTCTAGAATTATTTATTCTTGAAATACGTACGCAGTCGATGCAACTCGATTCTACCCAACGAAAAAGAGATGCGATTTTTTAAGAGACCCAAATAAAAGACACACCTCCCGAGAGATAAACAAAAACAAAATACATTGTCGTAAACTTAAACTATTCAAGTCTCTGATACTTTCATATTTTGATTCCATACGCAAGGCAACGTAATTTTTCTCCAACTGTATATTAACTTTTACATTATTACCTATAAAGCCCTATTCGAAATTAACGTCCAGCGGTGTACTGCCCACCTGCATACTGGATTTTTACATGGATTTTTCATATTATTTCGACTAGCGCTGTACAGACTAGCTGCCTCCGTTCAAGAGAGAAATTCACAAGTTTGCAAAGCTAACTTGAGTATGCAAGCGTGCAGAGTATGAGCGCTATTCCCCTTCAATCCCTTCCCTCATAGTGTAGTCAGCCAAAGAACACGAAGGGTCTTAGAACCACAGAACTAGGTCTTAAGGGTTTCGTACAGTACTTGCCAAATAATTTTCCTCAGGTCAGCGAGCGAACAGTTACGACGTACAGCCTTTTGAGACCCCCTATCACCCCCTTCTGTCGGCTGCTCAGCCGCTACGATCGTTGGCGTGACGCTGTATAAGCGTGTAGTAGAGCTGGGTATGGATTCTGACTGAAGTACACTATCGAGGCTGCAGAATCGCTGGAGTACGAATGCGGCGACAAACTCGAATAAGTGAGAACGAGCGTCTAAGCGGAAACTTACCGTGTCGAGACGAGTTTGATAGGTCGTGGAAGTGTATACGACCTCTTCAGTTAGGTATAGTAAGTCTGCTGAGTAGGTTTCTTTTTTTTTAGCACAGATCAACCTGCTCACCCAGCCCGTAGAGATGCCCGTTGCCGCACGACGAATCCCTGCTATTTACGTTCAGTGCGGCCACTGTTCCCGTATTATTCAACGTCGTCGTAGTGTTAGTTGTAGTAATAGATATTTTGTAAAAGCTATCATTTGTGGCCAACTGGTTACCTTTAGTATGACTGAATCTGCCCTTACAAACATTAGCTTATCGGTTGTATAGTATATACGTATGTAATTAGATAAGGTACGTATGCTAAGCACAATAATATGTACCGGAATATGGATTTAGTGCCTTGAAAGGCAAGCTGTCACCCTCCACGTTGAACGTATCGGTGACGCACTGCCTGATGCAAAGAGTCAGCCAGTCACTAGAGCGGGTGCATATTCAATACGCATTACTGCGGTCCTCTTGCAGAGGGCTGCGTACGATGGATGCGCCGATTCTGCTTTTATAGTCTCTCTTATTCGTCATTGTTTCTGATGCTACTGCCATTGTACTGTATAGCGGTGAAAGGTTTTTTATTATATCTGTGTATATAATTCGTGCCGTGTTGTGCCCTCCTTGTTCTGCAACGGACAACGTTGTGTCTAATGACGACACGATGCCAGGATATTGAGATCAGACGTAGATGGGGTGCTCTACCCCATACAATAGAGTAAAATATCATAGTATATCGCTTTACACAGGTAACATTGTATATATAGAGTTAAACAAATAAAACAAGCACCACTTACGGAGCCTAGAGAATCAATAACATGCATACATGAAACTTGTACCGCCAATTGTCCCAATCGTCCCTAGGGATAATCGTCATCATACATAACGTATGATAGATGTAGTACGTTGTTGTTCAAGACACGCTAATTATGCAATCAATATACTATTATATATGTGTATAAGGTCCGTAATAAAAAAGCAATCAGCTAAATATATCATGTCATATGAAGATTCGTATACATTAACAACATTCTGTCGGGAGAACCATTTTATAGTCTAGCGATATAATCAACTTGATATTATTATTACATTATGTCCAAGTAAAACAGATTGAACACAGAGAAATGCTTGCCTGCTATCTGTGGATAGCTACGAAACCTTTCTAATAGCGAACTTCAAAAAGAGTTTGTTTCGGCAATCAGCGGTGATAGGGTATCGCTCCGGGTGTCCCTTGACGGTCCTGCTGTACCCTATGTAGACTACAGGCCGTTTATCGGTGTCTTCTTTCTTGCCATGAAAACAAGTGGATGTAGAAGATGGACGGTGAAAACCTCCTGGACGGCTCATTTATTTTAACTTGATACGGTAATAGTCCTCCTATTGGGCACCTCTCCGGCTTCCAGCTCTTTCTGGTAACAGTTGAAGGGCTTCGTTGAATCGTTACTGCTTAGCAGGCTACTAGAACTTGCAGGCCATTTACAGATCCTACCAATATCCAAATAATCATATTGCTAACAAACAAACACAATTACGTTACATTGCTTAATGCATTTCTCTAAATATTAAATGTAAAAGCATGTTATCTCGGACATGGTATCACTTCTTCAACCGGGAAAAGTTTTAAAAAAATTATATATCTATATACATAGCGTGGTTGCAACGTGACCAGTTATTCTCAACTGACCTTCAGCCCCATCTTCAATTTCCGCAACAGATTTTATCTGCGTCTATTGCTACGGACAAATTTGTTTTTGGATTCTATTTTGTACCTCTATTTAGCCTCTTCAATATGATAGCAGTCAGCATTGACAAAAATCCTGTTATGAATAATATAAATAGGCCCATTGGATGCCCATTGTCTCCGATGCACCCTCCCTCCTTTACTATCGGAGAGCCTTGCAAAAAATCTCATGTATTATGCATCCACTGTCAAAGCAGCCACTTTTTGACAAACATACATGATGGAGCAGCTATAATAGTTACTTAATAGTTCATATATTATATATGGGCATTAAGGGCCGGATCAATGGACCAGGCAGGGTCAAGACACGCCGATGATTAGTAACCATGATAAACAAATAGTTTGCGATACACAGAGCCAGAATTTTGCACACAAAGGAAGTGCAAAGGTTCTTATTAGGCGACATTCGCAAATAAGAGGGCATTTTCCGCGTCCTAGACCTTCTACCCATTGGTTGTTTCCCTACGTCGTTTGTTCGATGATTTCGATGATTTATAACAAATAGACGCAGTTCAATAACATATGTGATATTACTATTGCATCCAGAGGTGTTTGCAACGTAGACTAATAAAAATAAATAGAATGTTCTTTATTATTAGTATAAATAGCATATATATTTTTATTTCAAATAAAACCTTAGTGACACGAAGCTGTTTAATAAATATCATGTCTTCGCACTGATGGCTGAATATTTCACGCGCGTGTCTTACATCCATGCACAAAACAAATGCGGCAGTAGTAATCGACACCAAGCGTTGAGTGATCCGGACGAATCTTGCTAGTTTTAAAGCACACATCGCTTTCGTTATCCGCAGTAACGACTTTCGTCACTATCTTTACTGGACTTTATATAATGCGCTATCTTCTTTAGCGGACGATAACAAACAGATCTTCGTAGACGTCGTACTATTCATTGTTTTGCCTGTTCAAACCGGCAAGGTTTTCGCCAGCCTTGGGCCGAGCGTGGGGTTCATCGTTCAGATAGTACTTTTAATCGCGATTGTGTTTAGGGAGCGAGCGGCTTTGAATTCGCCCTCTTCCCACATTACCCCCTTCCTTCGACGGCCTCAGGGGTTTACGAACGGCTTGTTGGCTACAACGATGCGCTTCGTGCTTGATGCTGTTACTGCTGCTACAACTATTGGCAGTCGCTTTTACAAACCTCAGCCAACAACGCACATCACATGATGCGACACGATTTTGGAAGTTCTACATTAATTGGATTCAAAGGGACTGGCAATGGGAGAGCAGCCCTTCTTATAGACTTATGAAAGCATGCGATTCGGGGCCGTCGTAGCTCCATCTCACAGCCACGATCTGTAATGCGGTGCGAGTCATACGATGGCCTCATAGGATTGAGCAAAACCCACGGAATAGAACAGGACTGAATCGTGTACCAGCTTGCTCGCGTGTTTGCTGCCGGCTGACACACATGCATACATATATATATAAACCTATAGCAAATGTATTAGGCGTGTGCACAGGACGGGGAGGGGCGAGTTAAGGAGACGACGGGGTGAACACTGAAGCGTACGATGAGCCTGCCACTTTCTGAGTGTTGCTCTATATGTACGAACTACAGAATAAACCATGTGCCTCTCTGTATGCCTGCATCTGATGTAGAGCACCACCATCACTGTCAGCAATGGCCAAATCGGTAGGCAGCGAAGGCTCGGCTTCGGTAAACTGGGGTAGACTCAATTCGGCGCGGAGCGCTTCGACTACTCAATATGGCGCTTTCTACCAGAGTACTTTGTGCTTGTGGCCGTGCGTAGGATACCGTTAGGGGGGGGGAGGAGGGTGAGTGCTTCGGCAGATGGCCTGTTCCTGCTGCTGATGATGGCGGCCGCTGTAGCGGTAGCACTCGGCTCCGGCCAGGATCAGGATCTCAGCTAAGAAGGAAAGCAGCAATAGCACCTCAAATACTGCATATACGAAGAGCCATAGTGAGGGGCTATATGGTAGGGTGCAACGTCGTGTCTCGCGCTCGCTGCGCGCTTAGTCATGGCTCGGTTCTGGAATCGTTCTGCAGTCGCCCTAGTTAGTAGAGATATCCTCGAGCTTAAACGGAGCACAATATTAGTACACGATCGTAACTATCGGTTCGGTTCGAAGAGAAGCCGCATCGTCGCCTGCGGCCTCCAGCATTAACGCCGATTCTCATAACGGGCCTCCAGTGTTCTCAGAGAACTGTACAAACTCAGGGTAAGTGGAACCCGTGAGCAATGGTGACTCTTCTCGATCCGTGAATGCTGTTTCCGTAAAATGCTTCTGTTAGGTGGCTCTGTGCGAACGAAGCAAAATACTATGGGTGTGAGCCATTAAGCTTACCGAAGCTACGATTGGCCTGCTGGATACACAAACAGTGCGCGCAGACATGGAAGAGGCTGACAAACTATTTCTGGACATGTATGCGACGCACCAGGGTTACTCAAGAACGATTGTACTCTTCTAACTATATTACATAGAATTTTTCGTCAACCTCTTGGTATGGCTTGCCATTGACATTCTATTATTTTCACTCTATGAAAAGGCTGACCGTTGCTTGATAATCTACAAAAAGGGATTATGGAACGAGATCGCTTGAATGCTAAAGCTCATGATAGGCCGTTGCTCTTAAATACTACACCAGCAATTTAGCTGCATTTTGGTTTTGTGTCTCATGTCAGTATCTTGACTGTCACCACGAATAGGGTACGAGTGGAAATCTGCATCATCGTCACCATTCATACGAAAAGATTCGTGACTGCTGACGCCGTTTGGCATCACTGAAGAGCCTTGGAGATGGACTGTAGTGCCGTCAGGCCACAAAGCCAATAGAGACCATAGCCTGGTCTCAATGACGCTATGGATGAACTCCTACCGGCTGTAACATCATTTCGCATAGCAAGATATACAATAAATATATATGTATATATACCCACGTATATACAAATGTATATACTCAGCATATTGGCACACAGTAATACGAACGAATCCTAGGCTGAACTAGGTGGCGGGTGATATGATGCCTAAACGACGAGAAACGCGATGCCTCCGTACGCTATACAGCCCAATCATTGCAAGAGGCCTACGCCATCACCTTCGGACGATGTCAGATTGTATGTTTGGCGTGCAACATGGCCTCGTATAAAAAAAACGAGCTTTTCTCTTGCTCGCATCGAGTGCGATGTAAACTAGCTTTGTGAACTCGTGCAATTGGGTAGGTTGGATCAGTGCGCAGGACTGTGGCAGCTGGCACCATGTCGCATTCGTATAATGTATCGTTGCATGGTCTTCATATATTTCCACCCGTAGGATTGGGGCTGGGAGCACCTAAGGCGCTTCGAGATACGTGACGTTGGTCTAATTTTTAAGGAACCTTTATATAGTATGATCTCTGCACAAGCACAGAGATTATCCTACAAATAATTGTAATAATAATATTACTAAGTATCAAGATGTGTTCACTCACTGTTCAGGAAATGCATTTCCCTCCAACAATCCCAATTACGTACCAAAACTGAACTATTAATAAAAAAATTTTTTTAGTAACTATATTTTTGAACGTATTTCTGCTTTGAAAACGATCTACACTCGTTTTCTGGTCCGTTGGTCGATCATTTAATCATCTCTGTACCATACACACAAGCACTGTACAAGGAAATTTTGCCCACTTTCTCCTGCCCAGCGTCAACCCATCCGGCCGCGAGCGCGAACAGTGGCTGCCTGCAAAACCCTATTCTTATATATAGCGGTTTCGAGTTGAGCGGGATTGGATATCCCGTGACGATCCCACAAGCGATGACATATCGCGGCGGCTTCTTTTTCTTCGACTGTTACCGACTAAAGGACTGCAGTAGTGAACAATTGCACTAGCGCTAGTCGCTGGTGCTGTTGCGGTGAAACTGTGCGGGGGATAGGGGGTCGTCTGGTAAAAGAGAGCGCCTCCGATACCTTCTGTGGGGTCCGTTGAGAGGAAAGCCAAGTCAAGAGAGGTCCCGCTGCTTTTAGAGGGGAGGACCAAGAGAAGATGGGCTCAAATGTGATTTTGAAGCTGCCATCTAACGCCTGTAGTAGGGAGTCAAAGACAAACCGATCAAGTAACAGAGTGAACTCCTTTTAGCTTCGCTGACGCTGAAAAAGTACCCGCAGTCGTGAAGGCAAAGTATATATGTTGCTCTCGTAATTATCCGGCGTCGAGCTGTGCATTGCTTTGAAGGACAGATACATAAACACTAGATTTGGAAGTATGTTCATGTATGAAATTATAGGAAAAAAAAAACCTCAAACGAGTGGACGATTGGCTAATACTGAAATTGTATGGAATGTTCACGATTACCTCAGTAGAACAATTTGCAAACGTATTGCTAAACGTGTGCATGATACGATACACCTGAACTACTATTGTAAATCCAAATATTAACTATCAGATACCCCCGAAATTCTGTTATATTACGTAAAATGTTATCGGTAAGCACGTTCTCTTGCGAGTTCACACACGTACGACTGGCACATCGTATGTGTCATATACGACTGTGCAATGATTAGATAGTGTAGGATTCGAAAGTCTACCTGTCAACCAGCGGTCAGAGCGCGCAGTCACTGTTGCCCAAACGCACATCGAGTACACAGTACATCAGTCGAGTCTGATCAAAATCGCTCAAAAGTTGATCCACTGCTTTATCCATATTTTTACTCGGCGACCTTGTAAATTATCACGCCACCCACCTACCAAGGTGGACGTGAACACACGCCATTTAACTGAAATAAAACGACTAAGTAGTAATAAGAATAATTGAAATAACGAGAAATTCTATTAACACGCGGCAGCTACTACCGACATAAAGTTCCCTATTTACCATATGTGTGGTTTTCGAAGCCAACCGCGCTCACCATATGTCACATATCCTACCGTTTGCATTTACATAAATCAGCAAAAAATATGGTTGAACAATTACTATATAAAGAACATTTTCAAACAAAATGGAACAAATGCACTTAGGAACTTATCCTCTTCTATTGTAATGAATGAATTCAGATACTATGTAGTCGGCTTGTTGTCAGACAACTTACGGCAAGCTATTTCTTCTGTACTCACTGTTATACACACACAGAAACGATGGGCTATGTTAGACCACAAAGAATTTTATCGCTGGGAAAGCCAACCGAGCTGGGACTACCCTTTTAGTTCTTCGATACAAATGGGCCGTATACATGAACATAGCATAACTTAAAAGCAATTCGTCTAGACGGAAATCGCAGTTATCTGGAAATATTTCCTTCACGGTAGCACTCACTCATCAAGGATACTATCGAGTTGATCGCCTCTGCCAGAGTTACCACATTTAGCTTGTTTTTCAACGCTCAAAAATCGTCGTTGGAAATTGGAGTGTCTATCCGCGTTCGTTGGATTCAGTGTGACACAGGGAGTTTTTCATTCTTCACAACATATTCTCAGAAACGCAATTCCATTTACACACTTCGTCCGTGCTTTCTACTACACGATACCTTATATCCTATATGAGCTATTGAGAAAAGCAGCAGATCTGAATAGACCTTGATGAGCCTTTCCGCCGCTGAGAAAACCGCTACCTCTGTAAGGTAACAGTCCCCGTAATATAACTCTGTTTTATGGACAGCGCTCTGCTGCTGTCATTGGTCCGGCATAGCTCGAGGCCTACCCTCAGTTGAAGCCCATCTGTCCATACGATGTAGACAGTGTATAGTTCCAGCTTATTATTATTTTGCTGCTTCTATATGCTCTCAATAATGTTTTTCCATTACTGTGCCCAAAGCAGACGCTATGCCCATATTATATGATGCGAAGGGGCTCGGGGCTCACGGCTGAGATGCAATATGTTCTATGTTCTTATTTTTAAAGCTGTTAGCGTGTGCTGTACACACAGATGATATTGCCTCTTCCTTTTTGGATTGGGGTGCACGAAGAAGTTACGTTTTTGTCACGGGCTAAATTACTTAGGGCTGCTGTCACTGTCGTTTCTACAGTTGCTCAAGTCAGCTTTAGACGAGAGCAGCAGTGTTTCCCTAGAGCAAGTAATAGAGAGAACTTGAGGACTTTTCGCTCTTCTCCCTCTCCCCGATCTTACCCACTCTACCTATCCCTTACTGTAACCTGGCGTCCACCTTTTGACCCACTTGTAATAGCAGTACCAGCAGCGACCTAGTCTGCCTCACCGAATCCCTCCAGTCCATGTATACGGTGCTTTCGGTTGTTGCTGTGGCCCTGGGTAAATCCCTCGTGCCGCTGAACACCCATCTCTACGCCCGGCGAGCTAGATCCAGCCAACGAAACTCTGCTGCGAGGGCAGCATAACTCACCTCACTGCTGCGGGTGGAGGTGCTCTCCATCTTTTACTCAGCAAACATCCTTTGCCAGGCAAACAGTCCTATTAAACGGGTCCAGCAAGCGGCAGCAAAGCTAGAAACATCTGGCGGTACTCCCAGCGTTAGGTAGCAGGAGTTGACCAGTCTAGGCTTCTTACTAGGTTCGCGCTTGTTCAGCCTGAGCGTCTGGCCTGTTACGACCGGAATCTAGTCGCCCTTTGCTGATGAGCGTTTTCACAGAGCCTCAACAGCACAACGGTTACGACAGGGGGACGCTGGGGACCGGACGCGCTTTATGCTGGCGGTGCTTCGAACTGGCTGGTGCAGTTACCGAAATAAGGGAAGAATGGAAGTGTCGAGAGGTTTCAGAGGTAGGAAGAGAGGCCTGTTGCTGCGGGCTACAAGCGAGTGAGTTCGAGCCTAGTGATTCTACTACTACGCTGACCAACGTTTCCCTCCGGAATTGGGTGACCAGTAAGCAGTTCATGACAGAGTGTGCAGCAACCAAGCGGACAGGCAAACTAGAAGATAGTGGGCGCTATATATCTATACGTATGCATACAAATTATATGGTAGTGGTAGGGATAATATCTTTAATATTAAATGTAATAGTTTGACGTGGCTGTTGAACTATTTGCGCGAAAACAACAGGTATATAAATGACTGGAAATAAGGCAAGTTAGAGGATCTCTGCAAGGCTTTTTTAACCTAAAATGCTCTTCTAGTATTCGTTCATTTCTCTGTCTCTCGTTTTATCGATGTTCAGCCGAAAACGACGCCTATTAAATATATGAGTATTTAAAGATAAGCTGAGATTTTGTTATTGAAGATCGGTTCTCTTGAACGCTATTTTACAGACGCGAATTAGAAGCTTTTTGTTCTTACGACATTCAGAGCTCTAATCAAACTTCTAGATTATGCAGATATCTAATTAGCACTTGTTATATCAATAAGGTGTACTGAAATAGACTACCGACCGTAAAGCGTTTGCTTTTTGATCAGGAAGTGGATTGATTTAAACGAAACTTGGATCTACTATATCATACGATCATGCTAATTATAAGTTATTATCATATATCCGCCTGAACATGCAAATGATTTGGCGACTAAAGCCTTTCCGTAAACAAAATTCTGTTATGTAGTAAATAGGCGACACCTAGTAGCTGCTAATCTCCTGCACGCCTTTACATGAAGCGCGTCCCAACAAAATCATTTCTAAATTAAGCTCACTGCGAGCACGAAGAGAAATAACTGTGCTCCATCTATGTTCACGTACATTACACGAAAGGGATAATTTTCCTGTCTTCTATTTGAAGCTACTGCCAGGCCTAGTAGCAATTACTGTTCAACCCAAAAATCTCACATTAGTTCATCATGTTGTCACGATTGCGCCCCGGTACTTCGTTTTCCTTTTTCTTCCCGTGCTCCATTTCCACAACTCGATGTTTCTCAATCAAATTGCACTTATTCCGTCAGCCTTTTTCGTCCTGTTCAAGTCATTGTTTTCCTCCCTTCCCCTCTTTTTACATTAACAAAATAGGGAAAAGCAAAGGAAAGGGCAAAGTAGTGTCCGGTCCGTTTGGCAACGAGAAGCACCACAATTGTTATGGTCGCTGGGGCTGTAGCTGCCGCCGGTTCTGACTTCGACACCGTCATCTTCGTCTGCTACGACTCTTTTCTATCCGCTATCAGTCCAGCGCCTTTGGCTGAACGATCAAGCCAGTGCCGGCTGCAACGACTGAAGTTTCGTTGCTGCATATTCGCGCGTTGGAGGCCCATACTGAGTGCTCATTTAGCCGCCTCGCACGGACGGATAGAGAATATGATCCTGGCGAGATAGGAGATGATAGTTGATATAGGGCAATAAAAAAAGGGGCGCGTCAGTCAAGGCGTAGCAGTCGAGTGCGTAGCGGGGAAGATTATTTGGAAGAATCGGGCTACCGAAGACAGAGGGGTTCTGATCTAGAGCAGTTTTAAATTCGGATTTAACCTGGAGGCTTTTAAAGACTTTCGGAGACGAAGAAAGGACAACAGTAGGGAACAGAGACCGATGGATAGGGATCCGCGTCAGCTGTTTGAGCTCGGATAACTGCACCGTTTAGCTGCTGATGCTAACGAGTCATCAGATAAGAACAACGAAGGCGATTACGACAAGCTAAAGCGGAAACAAGTCGCGCTGAAGAGGCTGGAAATGGGGCTGGGTAACAAAGACGAAAACAAATGAAATTTATAATGCAGGTGAAAAGGATGATAAAAGAACTGGTCCTGGTAAATTTATAACCGAGAGATGGAAACATTGGAAAGAGCAGACATAGCGAAACAGTAAAAGCAAAAAATGAGGATGTCATAGTTACGATCCGCTACCACAATTTCAAAACAGTACCAAGTCAAGTAATCGTGCTGGGTCCTGACTTTTGTTCAGAAACTCAAGGTCCCTCACAAGCCTTTTTGCGGAGTTAATTCAGCCGTTGCGATCCCAACTCTTTATCATCACTCTGACAGAACAATCAGTATAGAAACAAACTACTGCAAGGAGATTCCCCAGTGTTAAGCAGAATTTTTCTCGTAACTGATGTACATACCTGGGCAGGGTTTTGACCGAACTTCTGTGTAAAGTAGACGAGATCTGGGTTGGCAGTAATTGCTATCCTTTTTTCTATTCGGTGCAACGGGCCCCAGAAGGGTTGGCTTTAGAAGTTGAATCTCTTTATGTAGATCAATTAAACTTGATTTAATGTTTAAGCGCATTCGAGTGAAGCCCTCTACATGTTTCTAATAAGAAAATAAATCTGTCTTTTTCAAGAAGATAGGCGCAAAGGTCTTTCAGAGTCGCGACTACAGCTTAAAAATCGTAGGTTTACGGCCAGGTTCGCAAAATGTTAACAGGGCTTTAATTATTCGGAAAAAAAATAGCCAGCATTCCATACTGTTTTATATTACATGGAATTATCCCATCATGGTGATATTTTCATCTGAAGTTACAACCTATGCCATAAAAATGCTCCCAATATATTATTCTATAACTAAAACAAATTGCTATCCATCATCACATAGAGTGATACGAAGAACATACTAACTAATAAATGCAGCACCCACCATACTAATATCTTCCCTCCAGGTCAAACTCTCCTCGATGTTACAGTTCCAACACCTTATCTTCCTTGCGCCTCCGACTTCTGCTTTGTTTCCTATACTTAGAAAAAGCCCACATGCAAGAACCCCATTCAAGCGAGATTCATTCATTCGCACGGCTAATACGGTACGTTTCCAATAATAAAACATGATCAGTCTGTTCATCTGCTCATCGTATCAGCGTACCCATTGACATTATGAGAAGCTATGCTTATAGATGTAGGTCAGCATATATTTACCAGATGCTGCCGCCCCTGCTCTATACCTCATTTCGCCGGTCTCTTTGCGTCGCCGACGAATATCAATGGCAACGTAAAGGTATCGGTGAGGCTGGACCTATTATCGTAAGCAACGGCAGCGTCGGCGCGTCCACTAATGGTGGCCTTCGTCGGTCCGCATCCTTTGACGTTGCACCTCATAACGACGATGTCCTCTTAATAGACAGCTGAATGGGGAAGGGGATATCAGGCATAGCAGCTCCTGCTGGCAAAGTGAAAATCGCTTTCCGAGATTGCGATTGCTGCTTTAGCTGTTGTTGTTACTTTTGTACTACCAAGCCTTTTCTGCTGTCGTCACTAGAGGCGCGTCAGCGACCGCGCCGCGCGACGCTGCTACTCAATGCAGTACGTTCCTTACACTAGAAAACGTGTTGGAACGCTGTATCCACCGCCCTGATTCGGCTCATAGCTTTTGCTCCTGTCCTTACCTGAGCGACATGTTAAGAAGCGTCTATTAATGCGTCCGGCTCCACGTCTATGGCGTCAGCCGCACGCCGCCACGGAGGCGACACGGCACAAAGCAAACACGGTGGCGTCTATAGCGCCGATGGCGCCAGCGAAAGCAGCAATACTAATGCAATTAATAGACGAGCGACATAAAGACATCTACCATATAATACACACAATGGCGAACAGTACTCTCAAGTATAGCTGGTGCACGGCATACGGGTCAGATGTTGTCTGTTATTCAAATGTGATTTGTGCGCTTACTCACGACTGTGTTCGACCTGTGAGCGGCCCATCGGTCGCACTATATTATTATATTACGTAATTATATGTCTACGTAACAATGTTTACACTCGGCGGAAGAAGGTGATATTGCCATATAATTGGGTCCTGGCAAAACGGTATAAAATAAAACTCCGAAGTGAATTATGACAAGGATGTGACTTAAGTACTACCTAAAAAAAAGAGAGTTGAACTTTGACTAGCACGCTTTAACTCGCGACCCAATATCGCTAGTTAATTGTTATGCCCTGTAAATAATATAAATTTAATGTAGATTTATAGTTGCCCGTTCCTGTTCCTTCCTTTGGAGATTGCTTAGCACTATGAGACACCGCTGCTGAGGAGGATTATTTTAGTTATTCCATCGACCGGGTGCTATACAACGGACCAGACGTTGGCAAGTGGTGTCGAGAAAGGATGCCGTTATTTGTGCGACGTGTAGAAAAAGCGTTGAGAAAAAGATTCTCCATTAAATCTCATTGTGTTGCCAAGTCACGCCCTTCTGCCTTGGCTGAGGCCATCGAAATCCGTGGCAACGGTATATATCTAGGCATGACACGAGCACATTCAATTATCAGCAGGAACGAAGGAAACGGCCGTTAAAGAGTGGAGATCAAAAGTGAAATAGGCGGATTTGAAGGGAAACAATACGCAAATGTGGGTGTAGGACCAAAAAGTCGTTCGACCGCAGTATAATTTCTGCTATATAAAGTAGGGGCAATCTCGCGTAGTTGTATGGGTATTTACAGGAGATTTTATTTCCATAACTGAATGTATTGTTGCTATCGTTGTTATTATATATATATATATATATATATATACATTACTTTTTACTATCTCAAGCTTGTGATGTTTAACGATATAATTTATAGAATAAAGCAACTACCAGAAAAAACTTCTACACGAACATTCTACTTTACGACTTCCTTTTTTCTATCTTCTCTTTTCTAATTTACAGGTAAGAAAAAAATTACCGTCTGCGTTTTCAAGCTCATTGCGCGATATGTTGTCCTATTTAAAACGGTAAATTTCTTTATATTAGATATCGGCCCTCAGCATAAGTTTCTGACTGCCATCTACCACACGGTGCCAGACCATGTCGATGATCACGCAGACAAATCTTGCGTTTCATTTGAAGAACGAAGCTTTGAAAATCATAAATTACAACTGATTTTACTATTGTTGTTGTATGAATGACATGTTTTTGTAGCAAACAAAAACGTACTTTGTGTTTGTGTACAATGTGGTAATTACATAGGCTTTGTTAACTTGTCTAGTCTAGGGGGCTTTTCGTATAATATGATTTGTACAAGCTCATGATCATAGTATATCTTTATTATATAGCAAAGAGCATTTGAGATGCGCTACAGGAGGCTATGTTTCGTAGTGCGCATGCGTTCATCCACTATTGTCGATCATAATCATGGCAGAGGCAGGATACATGTGCCTGAATTGTACGGCAAGGTTAACTACTGCTCAATATCGTCGCAAACGACGAACCTGCACTGAGATTAGGAACCCCGTTGGTTCCTCATTTGACATCAGGCCGTTAGTACGCCAGACGTTAATCTTCACCGGGCAATGCGTATACACAGTTGGGATTAGATTATAGGAATTGCAAAATTTATCAAGACGAATCTAAGCTGTAATATTACTTTTACATCGAATGAAGACACCTGTGTAAACTGTATTATGTTTATTATAGAACTACTGGGAATATTGGTACCAGTAAAAATTCAATCGTAATAGCTATTTTCATTACGATGCCGTTCAGAAACGGGTGACTCCAATTCTACCCTAATTTATTTTGCTTGGCGACAGCCGAGTAAATAGTACCGTGGTTCCGAAACACAATTGTTATAAAAATCGTCCTTAGTGTCCTGTATGCCAATTGCATAGGAGCTTACACGTTTGGCCTTAGTAGACCCCTTAGGGTCGACCTAAAGAAACGTTTGTCTTGTGTTGCATAAGTGGGGCAAACTTTACCAGGATAGGATCAAGCTTACCTTGAAAAGATTGTCTCGAATCGGGTTCTACCTGCCAAACTCCGTTAAGTGTTGTCATTGCGTCTTTCCAAAGAAAGCATCATAGACCATGAAGACTGAGCATTGTTCCATCACTGCAAATCTAATCCTCTCGATGCTTCGGATATAACCAGATATTCAATATATCGAATCGGCTAAAAGGCAAATTCGAGATTAGCATTGTTTCGCAAATATAAAACCACTTTATTACCATTAATAATGTTTATTCCCGTATATCGAAGATAATATCTAGCTGTCCCAGCGTAGACTTTGATGCCAGTCTGACATCACTAATAAGACTTGCGTCCCTATGTCACGTAATAAATATATAGCCAGCTATTAATGGTAAACGAGAAGATCTTCTCTAAATGAAGCGAGATTAGTAGCATTGAACTGAAGCAAAATGAATTCATTCTAGACGCTATCGCTAGCCTGATGATGAAATTGCATCAACCCGATGATTATGCTCTTGGTCCGCAAACTCCATGCACAAACGTGCACCGGTGACCTTTCGCAATACTACGCTTACACAAGCGAGGCCGAACAGGCTTTAACAGGTGAGCAAGGCCTCGTTAGGGCCCTTTTATTGAGGTCAGTTACATTAGGTCGTAGCCAGCGAGTGGAGGCCACTTGCTTTATGGCTATTTTGCCACCGCCATGGCGTCATGTGGCCGAAAGGCCTGCTCATCAAGATCATTCTGCTTCTTGACAGACTACTAGAGGGGCTCCCAAGAGCCCCATACACACATACGATGCCGCACGATGTCACCTTGGCCTGTTCTTTTTGCAACAAGCTGTTACTGCGCCTGCTGCTGGCGCTGTTCTACAAGTGCTTCACTCGCCAGCTTTATTTAGGTAGCCAGCAAGTCTAGGCAAAATTGAAGACTATGTGCTTATGAAGATGATTTTTTTCGATGAAATTTCATCATATGCTTTACAGTATATGCAAGCTTTAGCCAGCTGTCGATAGTAAAAATTGATGCGAGTGATAAATTAATATTCGGAAACTACCCGTATGAGAAATAACTGCGCCTGAAGTAGTTTTCCTAGGGAAAATATCCAATACCCTAAACGTTTTTGTCGAAAACTACCTGCGTAACATAAATCACCATTAAAAGCTTAAAGAACAAAGCCGGCAAACGTGTTTCAATTACCACGCTACACCATCGATCTTTATGTCTAGTACGTTGTAGCCAAAGCTGGCGTTACTCTTAATTTTCAGTGCTTCCTTGTTGACACCATAATAATTTTTTGGTACGCACCTATGAAGGTGCTAAATGCAAATAAGCCCTAGGCTATAAGCCTGTTCCTTCTACAAACATCGGACGTGTAATGCGTAGAAAACAACAGCACGCGTCCGAGCAAAATATGCTCCAGCGCTATAAGATGCGAGAAGTAACCAGCGAGAGTAAAGCAACGAGAACAAATTGAGGCTACTAAACCTGATCTGTTGCTGCTGCTCGAAGACATGCATGTGCCTGGACATTTTTAGCTAGGGGTGTTTTTGAGGATGCGTCAGGAAGGGAGTGTCGGACACTCTACAGCGAATTTGCCAGTGTGGCCCGTTTATCCCAAGGCTCGTAAGTGGTCCTAGCTCTTGTTCTGTGGTGATTGTTATAATAATGATAAATTAATACTCGGAAACAGAAATAACTGCGGGATAACTTCCTGCTGTCGTTTTTGACAAGGTACTGCAATTCGTAAGTAGAAAATCTTAAGTAAAAAAAGTTCAATAGCTCAGGCGTATGGCCGTTTCTGCGACTTTGCCGAACCACCTGAGGCATAAAATAGGGTGATGTATAGTTGCTACTAAAGAGTACAGTAAAACGCTTTCGCATAGCAAAGTAACGGAAGATGGTATTGCGGTGAATTCTGCCCAGGCCAAGGTCATCTGGATAGTATAAGTTAAAGGAAATTCCGCAGCCCTGTATGAAAATGTATAGACAGTGTAAGGCGTATGTGCTCGCTTTGTCTAATCCCATTCATCAGCATTCCTAATTCTTCATCAGTAGGTACATTTAGCCCCTGGTGGTTAAGCTGAAAGATAGATGCATTACCATTGCGTAGAGGTCTCGATGGGGTTTGGGGGTTGCTTTGCACAAATTGTTGTGCGACCCCAACGCGACGGGGTTAGGTGACGCGTGGGGGAAATTTCGGGGCTTGGTCAGAGCCTGACATAGTACTGATACACAAAGTATGTGTATGGTAGCTTACTAACTGGCAGATATTGAACTCGACTCTTTGATGGCTTCAATTGTACCGGCCATTTAAGTACTGGTTAGGCCCTGCGTCTAGCTATTTTAAACCCGTAGCCTCGTTGTTGTTCAAAGCTCCCCTCTAGCCGCAGATACGCTACGATGGTACGAATTCAACTGTATCAATTAGCCAATCCGTCGGCAAGCGTAAATACGCCAGCTTCATCCATATTATGTCTTTTTATCGGCTAGCCCACTTTCATCGGTGAGTTGTCGCTCAGTCATTCAGACAGGGACGCTTGAGGTCATTTGTACTCGTTTCGCTGAGCTGCTCGTGTGTACATGCTGGGTTTAACTTACTGATTCCTCTGAGTGCGCGATAAGAAGAACGAGATTCCATCTGAGTAAAATGAAGCAAACTTTATAAGAAGTCCTTTTTCCAAAGATCTTCTTTCTGTTGAATCGTCAATTTGGCCAGTTTATTATTGGACTCAATAAAGGACATGGATAGGCCTTATTTTTCAATTTGTCGTTTCATCGCTGACGCTTAGAACGTTTTATGGTGGCCAAAATCTGTTTGGGTCGAGTATCAGTTGAAATGTTCTCGACCTCAGCTAGATAATTCCACTGCGCCATAGAAATTTGTTGAAATATTATGCGCTAGTCATACCAAGAAATGCTGAAGGCAAGGCGAGCTTTGTATCGCTTTGTCCAAGCTTCATTACTGGGCAATTGATTATCGGCCTCCCTATTTAAGCAGCGGCATTGTGATAGTCGGCCTGCTGATATACTGTACTATATGTAGGTGTGTGCAAGCCAAGTTGTATAAGAGGTTGGTCTATTTCTATGAAACGAAGTTAGCCCAATCTAAAGTGGTTGAATATTTATTTCCATGTTAATCGGCTTCCTGACGATAACTCTAGTTCCAATTTGCTCTTGCACTATCTCAGCTACCCTCACTCTATATCTACAGAGACTTAATCTATCAAACCAGTTTTGTGAGTCTGCTCTATCTAAGATGCATGATTGATTAATAGATCTACCCATAGCTACTCGTAGGTCCTTCTATTGCTGCCCCTCCCGCTAGTGCAGTCGACGACAGTGGCTGTCATAGATGATTTCGACAGAGCTACTTAATACCTAAATACTTAGCGTATGCAGGACAAAAATGTTGACGATCAACTAACGAGAATCAAATGATCGAAACAAGAGAATAAATGAAAGAGTCAGCAGGGAACGACAGCACCCCGGACTTTAACCTCTGTCGAACTTAGCCTTTTCCTCGGGGTGTATATATCTATTCGAGGTTTTAGCAGCGTTTCGGACCCCGACTTCGACGCAGAGAAGTCTACAAGGCCTATGCTTGGCCATTCCAATGTCGCTGAGTAGGCGAGTTCGATGCTTAACCTTTTAAGGATTCAACCAGTAACGGGGGCTTCTCTGCCAGCTCCCTTCCCTTCTTATGGATCCACCTGTTATTGATTGATCCGTAGGACAGAGGGTTTCGTCGATAAAGGTCCGCTCGCAGAACCGAGCAGACCGACTTCGCGAGTGAATACTAGCGCTGTCGTCGCTAGTCGAGGCGTCCTGGAGCACCTTCTTGAGGGGTATGTTAATCCAGGCCTATACGCGACAAGCTTGTCATGCTGCCGAGCGATGCGCTTTCTGTGACTGTTTTTAGTTGTACCCCAGGTTTAATTTAGCTCCGACCTATACGGCCAAATAGCCGCTATGGCCCAAGCAAATCGAGAAAGCTTCGCACTGAGGTCGAAGGTGAGGGGTAGGTTTGGTCAGAGCAATCTGGGTTGTCGCAAATTCGATCAAATCTACTAGACATTCATTGCCTTTGTTGAATGCATGTACGCTTCCGAACAAGCATAAAGTCGAGAATGGTACTGGAAGCACTTGATTAATGCGGCCTGTAGAGCCGTTGCGCGGTAAATAATACGAAGAATAAGAAGTTTATTGGTCGAGCAGAAAATTCAAAGATTGAACCATACCAGCCAATGAACTGGCGGGGCAAATAAAGAGCTGCGAGGTATACTGAGAAGGCTGTCCTTACGTTCATCGGAAGGTACCACGGAAAAGGTTGGAGCTAAGTTCGTTAATATATAGCTAAACGATTGCCTCGATTGTGGTCTACGACCTGCATAGGCGAAATATGCAAAGATAGTACAAGACCAGACTCGTCTTATAAATCAAATTCAAGGAGTAACAGTTGCCATACCTTTTACTAAGAGTTTGTAGAACAGTTTTGTTTTAATGATAGTCCACATTTGTTCGCTATTACTCGATATATATACATATATATATATATATATTGTATAATATTACCCGACGCTCTCTGTCGACTTTACGACCTCGAGAGAACCTACCTTCATTTTTTACTAGCTTAATTTATTTGTGTAATATTTGCTTAGGGTTTTCAAAATATGTAATAAATTTGTACTACCGAGTGGCAGAGGTACCCTCTATCGTTCTGTTACTTGGAAGAGAGTATTGATAGCAACTGCATTATCTCGTCCCATATCTATGGCTGCTCAGAGGTGAGATGTGTGTCAATCCCGGGTTGCCTAAATATATCTTATTTAATTCTAAGCATTGAACTGCAATTGACCCTGATCAAGTTTCCTTTCATCGCCAGCAGCCTATGCTACTAAAACGATGGAGAACTGAAATCATGATAAAGCCTCACTGACAGGTTGCGCAAAGGGTGCGGGGGCGTTGTATCGGTATTTCCTTAACGACTCCTGTAACAAACGACGTTAACTTTTAAAAAAATTACAATAGTTTATTCTTTTTACGAAGCATTTTCATCTAAACACTTTTATACATGCACCCTTAAGAACTCGCTCGTATGTCTAGCTCGAGTTGCCGTTATCGGTGGACAAACATTCCTCATAATAGTGGTTGATACTTGAATCGCCTATCTATTTTAAATTGTATATTGTGAACTAGTCAAGCGCTAAACATGTTTTATGCGAAAGTAAATCGCCAAAGGGTGTAGCAGGTGTAGTTATCGAAGGAGGACTATGCTATAGTACGCAATCATATGCTTACGTAACTAGACACCGCCTCGTAAAGTTTCCGACCTTCTTAGCTGAGGACCTGTAGAATTTCTCTAGAATAGTAAAACAAATGCCTAAATTGACGTGGGACTTAAAGTTGGAGAGGAGTCGGTACTGCTGTATCGGCAATATTGGCTCTGTTTTATCATATAGACGCTTTTTTAATGCATGAACCCATTAAGTAAGAAATTCCACTTCAATTATATGCGAGCACACTGCATGGAACAGAGCCTGCTACCATACTTAATCCGTACTATGTAAGCGCCCCGTCCCGGAAGCACACAGTTGTCCTTGAGATATTCTCAGCTGTCGCGTTACGAGTATTTTTATATGTCGTTTGTTATTTTGTGACATTGATAATTTTGCCCTTTCCGGCTCACTTAGATCACAGCAGTCAACAGCCAACTAACTACCTTAAACACCTCTACCTCATCTACACTGACCTTCAGCATCTTTGCTCCTTCGTCGCAGGACTGATCCTCGAGGGTCGAACTATCAGCAGTTTTCTCTATCGGTGATGATACGATCTTTGGTCATTCAATTATTTCGTCACTTTCATGGACAATACGGTAACAGCAGCCAGATCCTACAAAAGGTATCCCCCGAGAACATGCCTCATTTCCTCTATGACACTATGTTTGTGACCCTATGTAAGTGACTATTTCCTTATCGGTCTATCGTACTTGACTGAAAGACAGAAGACTCAGGCAGAAGTGTACGATCGTCCGTGCACCCTGCACCGCTGCCTGTCAACATGTTTAGTTGATAAGATGCTGATTCAGGTAGGAGCTGCGCCAGCTGAAAATGATTGATATGTACCGTTTTCTTCTCCGTGTCAGTATTTCCCTCTCGTTCTCTGTTTAGCAGTAAATAATTGTAGCGGTAATTGTCATACGTGGGCAGATAGACATGTCACAACACGGGTCATGATGCAATGGACTCAATAGCCGTCATAAGTTGAACGTTCAGTAAAGAAGCGAGAAACGTCAGTGACGCCAAACCCGATGAGCTCTGGATAGACCGCAGCTGACGGAGACTTTTGTTCGTCCATTGGCAAGCTATCTGTCGCAGATGTCGATAAGAACGAGAGCTACTTGGTCTTCGACATTGGAATCGGCAGCAGGAAGACAGGAATAATAGGCTTCTTTACGACAAAAAAAGAAGATAGACGCACTCGCAGCTTTCTACCAGCCTCTAGCTGATCGGGATTCAGTGGGTTGATCCGTGGCGATCCGAGTCGGCGAACGAAGACACGGGGAACACTGGGGAGACAGTAAGCGCTGGCCGCCAGTACTAACGGAAGCTCACTCGAAACATACAAACACATGTAATCACACTATATGTGACTGTGTAGCATATATTACATGTAATGTACAAGTGCGGTGACATCACTCCCCACCATACGTGCACGGTTCAGTATTGCGATCTCTATCGGTTAGTTAGCGTTTGATTGATTGACATACGCAGAGAGCCGCATCGTGGCCGGCGCAAAAAGGCCGTTTCTGTTAGTTAGGAGCGCTCTTGCTGTTGATACCGATACCATTCACAGTTGGTTCAATACCTCAAGATCGCCACTCCCCAACTCTCGGTGAGGTAGTAGATGCAAGCAACGCCAGCGCAAATACACATGGAAGTGGATATATATATATATATATATATATATATAGAAAGATAAATGTTTCACCCGTGAACAGTATGTGGGAGGCGATATTTGGAAAGGCGGGCTGAAGAACTCTGGAGGTGGAGACAATGGCTGATAAGGCTCACTTATCCTGTCGCAATAGCATAAGGCTAACTAATCCTATTAATCCTACTAACTGATGACAAGATATATGAACGGGTTTTCCTCGCATCGAAAAATAAGAGAATGGTTTGCATAATAAAAACTAGATCCCCCTGAAGTCGGCCATCGGCGATGTCTGACAGACGTGCGTAAATCAAGCCGACCTTTAACTACCTATTTTCATCCGCAATGAACTTGAGCAGATAAAAAACGGGCTCGGTTGTCGAGCAGAAAGATACAACTGGAGGCAATAAATATACTAGGAATTGAATCTAAATGATAATCAGATCAACTGGGTGCTTCGTGGTGCCTCTTGCTTAGTAGACTATTAGGATCAAACAGATTATGTGATTTCCCCTGTTACTAATCAACCTCAATCAATCTCTTTTACACCAACTATTAACAATAGTAACTATCCGGAAAATTCACATCCGAGTATGCTTCCATGCGTATGGATCGCACCACTGGTTGATAATAGCGTAATAGGAGATACCATTAAACAGCTGAATTTATAATTTTCAGGCCCCTAAAGGCAATACGCGAGCCCAAATTGTGTTAAAATCCATGTTTCAAAAAATGTTTTCTATGTATGGGCACTTATGAATATAATATGTAAATCGATTTATTGCGAGAATAACACAAAATAGTGGTACTTTGAGTTCATTGGATATTGTCCCATATTTCGACACCAATCCGTGAACATACCGGTTAGTATTGGCCGCTCGACGCGCAGCGATGCATGCTGAAAGACATATGCCTCCAGACTCCACCAGAGGGCAAAACCTTCAGCTTTAGCGGAAATTGTATTCAGACACAGACATACGTAGAGACGAGGCCATGGAAAAATCGCAAGCGGAAATTTATTTGTATCCGCTCGCTCTATCTATTGAAGCGAGACGAGGCTGAATAGGAGCCTAATGTTTACTACGATTGGAATCATTGGTTGTACTGCTAGCAGTTGCTCAGCCGGTTAGCCATCCGCGTTACATGCGTTGGCAATCGCATACATTTGTATAGGCGGACGCCTAGCGTCCACAGTATCAGTAGCACCGGTGGCTATGATATTAAAATGTAGAAGCAGCCCTTGTAGTCGTAGTGTAAGTGGCTGAAGTATTCCGCGTCTCTGCAAGCACCGCCTTCTCAGACTCCTGTTGAGGGCTCTCTATGACCCCTCAAGACTGTTGCTCTTTGACTGGCGCCAGAAACAGCGCAACGATAGCGGCATCGGGTCTGACCGACTGAGTTGAATCGGGTTGGGTCCACTGCGGCGGCGGATCGTTCCATTGCGTTGCGTAGCCATACCGTTCCCACAGCCACTTGCTCTGACAAAACAGACAGAGAACTGTATAGGGGAACTCGGCCAGACAAGTACTCAAGGAATCAGGCTGCAGACAGGCAGTCAAGCAACCGCGGTCTGCTTCGTCGTGTGGAGAAGAAACTAAACCCCATGACGACGAATGCGTTGGTTGCCTGCGAAGGTTGCCGCGATCGATATGTAGATTACCCTATGCTGCTACCATTCAGAAACGACGCTTCGTAGGGACCGAAGGCGGGGAAATGGGGATTTGGCAGCATCATTGTGGCAGAAGCGGCAGCAGCAACAGCAGCACAAACTCCGTCGAATGCTACCCGCGTTCATATTCCCAAGTGCATTCGTTTAGTCCCTCTACCCACCAGCCCCACGAAGCCCAACACCCCTAAAGCAATCCAACCTGATATCGATATAACTGTATGCGAATGTATGTGTGCATGGAATTACCAACAGCAAACCTTTTATCTATTTGCCCTTCCCCCGTCTCTAGTCGAGTCCTCCTCTCAGAACGATGCAGCATCCCATTGTGGCGACAGCGACTGCCCATCTATGTCCCGTGCCATCCCCGTGCTGGAGCAGCACTTGACAATTGTACCGCCTTCAGGCCCCGTCTCACCCCGCTGTCAGGTGGAGTCCAATTGTCCTTTCGTTTGCTACCTCGCCTCCCTAGCTCCCCCTCATCCCCAAGCCCCTGAGTTCCACCTCCATTCCAATGCGCATTGTATTTGTCCATCTGACCTGGTGCACTGCATCGCGTTGTTGGCTGTCATCACCACGACTACTGTCGCTGCCCTTATGGAGGTTGTTCGTCCATTAAATCTATTCCTCCACCAAAAAGCCAGCTTCGACAGACGTGGACTGCTTGACTGGCCCACTTTTGGCCTGTTCCTGCCTACCAACCATACCATTCGAGATATCTTGCCGCCTCTCCTTTTCTGTCTTTCTCTCCGGTTGTACGTCTCGAACTCCAGTGCCCGTCCGCTAGCTATGCCGCTCGCTTCGCTGCTAGTGCCTTGCAGCGGCCGCCGCACGGCATCCATCAGGGGTTCCTTCTCTCGTCCTGTTTCGCTGCACTCGAATTACACATGCTGACCTATAATACAACGGTTAGCAGCACTAGTCCCGGAGGCCAATGGGGATTTCACCATTTTTAGACGTTCTTTTATATTACGTTATGTGAACTATGGGTGGTCTACCGAGAAACTTATGCATCTCTTGCACTATCGCTGTATCAGTGCTCCGTAAAAAACCTGTGATGGGCCGCTTCAGGAGCAATGGAAACGAAACCTGGTATAGGTTGGTACAGAAAGTGCGTGCGCCACACCAAGTACGGTCTTCTTTCTGTACGGAATACTGTATATGGATACGAACCTAGTGTACATCTCCGAGAGGTTCGCGCGGTACACTAGCGCTTGCTAGCATGATACGCGTCATTCTGTTAAATGGTTTAATTGGGAGAGGTGGTTGTGGGGTGAACGGGTAAATGGGCCAGGAGAGGGCAAGTATACAGGGATACGTAACAAAGAAGGGGCAAATAGTATAGCCGATAAGCCTTGTCGGATAGACTGCCGACAGACTCGGCCGTCATCATAGTTGCTACGTGGGTAAGAAAAAATTGGATGAGCTAAAGAAGGATTGAGCGGATCTGCATTAACAAACGAGTGCAAAGAGGAGCTGCTAGCAAATCGTTGGGGCGCCAATTCTATGGTTGGCTGACTGAGGGGTCTATGCATGGATAACTAGTGACCTTTTCAAGGTTGATCGTTTAGTTTTTATTATCCAAAGAGCCCTGTGCTGTTTTACAGATGAAAGATACGTATGACTGTGCTATGAGCAAGGTGCAGTACGCTGATCATATATAAAGTACAAGTATTTATCCTCAGCAGAACTATGGCCGTCATTGTGCTAGCTTCGTCCGCTTCTTACGAATAAGGATCGAACTTGTCGAGTATGTGGAACCTCCACAAACGATCCCTTGAAGCAATCAGCTCTTCTGAGGTCAATCCGCATGCTTTTTGGAGTCTAGCTATACAAATATATCCGCAAATCGTTGTTGCCTTTTATCGAGAAGTTGCTAACTGCCTCATTTCTACAGTAACTATAGCAGTAGCAGATCCCGACGTTACCATTCTCCTGAACAAATTCAGAATACGACAGCCAGCCTTCTGACTGCTATTTCTCCGAGGTTGTGATGACGTCAACGTCGAAAAAGGTTATCTGATCAGCACGAAGTCAAAGCTAACCGATTCAAACCAACGAGCTGCCCCACCCCTTCTCGTACCCTGTCTGGGTAACTCTGTACTCTTTTCGCTTCGTTGTGAGAGTTGTTCCCTCAGCAGCGGCGGCCAACGACAATAACATACATTACTGGACTCGTCGCCGACCATCGTGCGCAGCCGATGCAGGGAGCTAGGCGAGGGACGCACAACTTCGAACTCATCTGCACTCTGTACGTTTTCGGGTTCTCTTCTCCTTTCTCCCCATTCGAGTTCCGCCAACTTCAGCTTTCGTCGGCCTTCTACGCTGCTTCTCGTAAGTGAGCCTGCCGTTGCCCTGCCTGTGCGGGCTTGACAGCCCAACCTGGTGAACTCCGAGCGACCATCTCCTTTGCTTCATTTCGATCCGAGTACACCAGCTATCCGAAAAACGAGACACGAGAACGTCCGACAGGCCAGACTGGAACGAGCCTTTTGGGCTATGTCGCTCCCCTTTTCGGCTGGCATTTCGGGATACTCCAATTCCCCAGTTGCTGTCCTAGCTGCTGGCGACGGTTTCCGGTCTCCACAGTGTCCGCGCTATGGCCATTCGCGACCATTATCACCGAAGCTGCGACCAGGGTTTCTATATTTGGACATACGACTAGGGAACAGTATGGGACCATTGCCTCTGGTGTCGGCGTGTATCGGAGGGGCTCCATCCCCTCTCACTAGCCTGGCAACAGCCCCTTCTCAGAGAATCGTGCCCTCATCCCGCCATCGCCGTCAGGGCCCGGAGTTCGTCAGGGGCTGTAACTCCCTACCCTATGCGGGGCCAACACCGGCGAGAACGCCGACTACGGCAGCAGCGACTTGCGACTGAACAGCGACTGCCCGTTCGCCTGTCTAAACGGGAAGCTCACAATGACATCGCTGACGAGATCACAATTCCAATTCAGTGCTGCTACGGCTCCATAGCGACTGTTACTACGGTCGACGCTACTGATGCTGTTTCTGTTAGTGCTTCTACAGCTACTACCTTAGCGTCGATCCCCCTGCCGTGTCTGCTCGTTTTGACGGAGCCGATTCCTGCCGGTGTGGACCACTCCAAATGACATCACCAACCGTCGCCCCCTTGACACGAAGGGAAGGGAAGTGCTATGCCTTCGGATCGCGCACGAGAAAGCCGGCATAGGCTTATGTACCACGATGCCTAAACGGGGCTCTGGTACTAGTCCTTCTCGATTCATTCGTGCAACGAAGGAGCAAGCAACACCTGAGCGAGCAGCCAACAAACGGAGGGGCGAGGGTTCAAGGGGTAGCCTCTTTCTAATCTGCTACGTCTTCGTCCGTAGAGCAAGGCATCTCGACGTTAAGATGACGAAGTTGCCCATAGGCCCACGTAAATAGAAGGTTACAAAGTTGCATGTGATGCTTGTAACCAGTGGTATTCATCGGTGTATATATGTTTGTATGTGTTTGTAATTTCAAAGAATAAATAATGAAAAAAAGGTGAGAAAATGAGACAGTGTTTTGGTACTACATTTATTATTTACTGTTTATATACGTCGAAGTCATGTCGCTCCACGGCTTGACGCAGTGATCCTCGTTCTATTTGATAGGCATTTGTGTTAAATAAATAAGTAATAAGAAAAATGGGTCAAAACTTGTCGGATTGTCGCATATTTATAATTAGCTAAATAACAGTTAGAAACATTGTGTAGTAAAACTAATCACACATTGCAAAGATCAGTTATCACAGCGGAGACTTGCGGCATTCGAAAATAGCCTAGTATCATATGCTATCATTGTCTGTATTAAGCGTTTAATGTTGGATTCTGTTCCCACAATAAGTGGGATTGTCTCTATACTAGAACTTGAATCAGAAGTCCTTCTAATGGCTTCAGAAGGATGCCTTTATATGGACATTGTTTTTTTCTATAACTGCACGACAACTCAGAAGAAACGTGCGCGCGAAGCCTTCATTCAACATAGCCGAATTTTGTTAAATATGTCAACCTTCTGGGGTTTGCAAAGTATTCCCTAGTCTACAATTACAAAGAAAAACCCTGTAGGGTAATCTAGGTCGTCAAACATGCGAATCCGCCTCCATCTAGTAATATATTCTTGCACGGTTCAATTACAACTGTCGTTGAAGTATAGCAAGCTCACCCATTGGGCTACTCGTTTTTCCTTAAAAACGGGAATTTACCCTGCCAGGGTTCGTAACCTGATCGGTCGTAAAGCCAGTCAATAGCTGTGGAGTTCTGAAGGCCTAAACAGAATCCTGCAGTAGTTCCTTTATGTTTATTTACAAAGCTTCATGAAAATAGTATCAATACTAGACGATAACGCGCATTCTATGGAGGTTCACAATAGCGAGGAAACAAAACCCGCTGAATTGTTTCAGTTAGCTTAAGAAAAAATAATTTGTTTCAGTACATGATGACTTTCAACATCCCGAACATACACACACACACACACAGACACACTGATACACCTATATTATCATATTATTCCGTTGTTTGCCAGTATCCTTCAGCAATGTGATTGTAATAGGTCTGTCCCCTTCGCTAAATAAAGTGGAAAATTGCTGCATAAAAATAGTCCGATGTATCTTGCTCGAACCGTTTCAAATAGGATACCAGTGCGATACTTTGAGGCTACCAAGCTAGTTGTATAGAGGGCCTAAAGAAGAAATCGACCTCTTTTAAGCCGGCAGAAGTTTGCTGTTGCCGTATCAATGCTAACGACGAAATTTTATGGCACACCCGTCGCCGAGGGTCTACGACAGCAATGAAGGGGACTGTGTTGTGAATTGGCAGAGGGAATGCCAGTTCTAAATGAATCTCTCTACCGAAAAGCACGGACTAAAAGGACTACGGACGAAGTTGTATAGAGTAGGACTCGGCGAGGATTTCCTCACGAAGCTAAGAGCCGTAGGTCTTCAACAAAGGGATCAGCTAGTATTGACTATTGGTTTTGCGAGTGGTTGGACCTGCTGATGCCACGGCACAACTGCTATAGACATCTAATGCTATTGAAGACGACAGAAAGAGTGCTATTGCCAAAACCATTTTGTCTCGAACCACGGCCTTGCTTGTGAGAGAGAAGTATCCTTTGGTAGTAGGAGCTTCGAGGGAGGACGGCGTGTAAACGCAGATAAGAAAGAAAAAACAGGAAATATTGATGGTGTGCAATAAAATCTAGGACAATTGGACTCCGATCAGTCGAGTCGTACATAGATAAATGTGTAATGCCCTACTTTGTATATTTCTACTATCATTCTATATTGCAAATTCTTGAATCCACTCGGATGCAATGGCTGTACAATAATTTTGAGCACTTGACAAGTCATTAGTAAAACCTAATGAATATAAACTAGTTAACTTTCACTTGAAACACTGGCGCTTTTCGGAACTTGTCGGCTCGGGAACTTCGTCGATCTGATTTTGTTTGAAGTAATTATCTGTGTACCAATTGTAAAATGGATACAACGGCACGATCTACTTAGGGAATGAATCAGGAGACTCATCGTGTCGCGTGCAGGGAAATATGATGAGTTTGTCCCAAATAAATATCTGCGTTTGAAATAACTATCAGAACATCGAGACGTTGTTGGAAATTGGATTTCGTCCTATTTTGCTTGCCTAGGACACATCATCTATACCTCATAGATGTAAGTAGATACCGTATAAATCAATTATTTCGCGTTTCCTTTCTTTCTCAAGTAAGTAAGTTGACACATTTTACTATCGTACGATTAATTCAACCAAGATAATAGAATAATAAGTTAGTCAACTTTTAACGTGTTACTTGTCAATGGGCAATCGTTGATGTTCCTGCACAAGTTTGCAACTATTGTGTTTTAGATCCTTCTTATGTTAAAGGCTCACATAGTACTCAGCCGGGGTACGGCGGCTTTTCTCATTTTACGCCAGCTATCTCTGATCAGTCAGAGCAACCGACAACGATTCATCAGCTCGCAAATTAATGGCTAAGTTTCTCATTCGCTTGAATTACTCGATTTCAAGTGAAAATTGACTTTCTTTAGCCGGTTCTTTACTTTGGCGCTTGGTTCGCGGGGCACCGAAACAGTTTTCAGGGGCACCTACGAAATGGCCTAGCTGCGTTCGCTTGAGTTGGCAGTTCGCTCATAATAGCAAGTTGAAAAAATTGCCTTAGACGAGTAGCACTTATAGTTCCTACCAATTTGAAGAAGGACAGTTCTACGACTGTAGAAATTAGGACAATTTTCACTGGTTCGTCTGTCGTGCCTGGTGCCTTCTTTTCGCCTGCTTTCACCTCTGCTGTGACTGCACCCATCAATCTGTTCGGATCATCCCTTCATGGCGCTCATTTGTTCCGCAGCCAACGAATGATACTAATACAGGCAGGTGACTGGCACATTTTGTATTATGAGCACTCGAAAATTATTTAGTAACACTATAAGCTGCCTTGCGTCGATGTAAAATAGAAGTTGTTATAGTCTTCAACGAGTGAAGTTGACGAGTGAAGTCTAGCTGACTTAAGGAACTCCCAGTCGGCTTAGCCAGGCGTTTTTGTGTCTTCTTCTAGAAAGCATCACTGATTCTGGTTGAGTCGTTCTCGGGACTCATAACTGTAATATTTATGTACATTTACTAGATCTCGGTCTACCTGGTGTGTGTATGGTGCGCCATGGGCTGCAAAGTTCCAATATCCTACAATGGTGTCCCGTGGCCTATTGGGTTTCGGGCGGATCGTACCAGTAGCAAAGATAACAAACCTACTATAGTGTTTTTCTGATAAGTTGATCTCTCTCTCACTCTCTCACTCACTCTATATATATATAAAATCATTCGCTCGTATGACCCGCAAGTTGTTACACTGATAGGGTTCTTTTAAGAAAATTTGAAAGAATTAGATATTCGTGGTATAGCTGTTCAGCCATATATATATATATATATGTATATCCATATCAGCCCTCGAGTGGATATCTGTCCCTCTCCGTTTCACACAGGAAAGAGTAGCAGTAGTGACGCAATAACTACTCTGATGTAAATGTCAAAAGGCATCGGCCGCCGTAAAAGACTGAAGTCGGACCGCGGGCAAGCGGGACGGTACGCTGTTATCGTAGCAGGGAGTTCGACGCTCGCTAATTCGTTTCGCTATGATAACTGAGGCAAGTTTGGACGTACGACTGGCATACGGTGGCATGGGGTTTATGGGAGTGGTTTCTCCATTTCGACTAGTAACGTGCGAAGCTTATTGGGGCAGTGAAAAATACAGGCAGCATTTAACCGACGATGATAGAAATAGGTTCAAAAATCAATTCTCTCTGATCCGCCCACCTAAGTGAACGTCCAACAATGAGCTATCCGCTGCTTCGGGTAAGGGACGGTTGGCATAGTGATAGAGAAACATTTTTTATTACAAGGCCAGGTAACACTACAAAGTAAATTGTTTACTCGTTCCTGTTTTGGTCTGATTTTTCTTGCTTTTAAGCTAACTTGTCCGCTCTACAGAACCATATATATGATAAGATCTAAAACTTTTTAAGGTAACATCTGAATTCTGCATTCTTGTAAATGAGGGCAAACGGGGCCGGGTCAAAATGGCTGGTCTTTCAGAACAAGTAATACTTTCAACAGGATTTAAAATCTTAAGTATTTGACAATCGAGAATTATTCAGTTATTCAGAACTGTGCTTTCCTAACTTTTTACACGTTATCTGACCTGTGACAACTGGTTGATCCAGTGGCCCTTTTATGAACTCATAAATTGACCAACATAAGATTGCAAATGTAACGGGTTCCTTCGGGGTGAAAATAGCAGCACGTTCAAAGCAAATTACATTAATTTTATTAGTTACCTTCCGAACATTTATTCGATGTGTCGTCCCCTAGCGCAATCTCAATGGCGTACTACTTGGACCTTATAACAGCGGGTGCTATCGAAGAGGTTTCGAGGTCACCGTTACGCAGCTGTTGTTTACTTTTTATTCGCGTTTAACCAATTCCATTCCATAATATCTTCTGTACGTTCCGTTGACTGTACCATAAAGCACCATAAAATACTTTCTCTCCGTTCGTTTTTCATTTCTCTATTACTTAAGCCAACATTGTTATCTAGTATACGTCCTGCCTCCTCATCGGGCAGTTTCTTATATATGTGCGCTGTCTAGCTAACTATAATATAAATAGGTCCTTGATAGCATTACTAGTAGCAGTAACGATGGATCACTATAGAATTCCGTCGAAATCTACCAGACGCCATTTACATCTCCGTATTAATCATCATCATCGCCAGCACGATTAAAGGATCCTTGACGCCAGAGTATGCGGTTAGCCAGGCACGGGCCGTTTGTTCGTCATAATAGTTGCCGAGTTTTTCTCTAGCGCATACTTGATCTTCGCTCTTGTATACCCTTTTTTTCATTTCTCCCGTACTCTCCCTTCAACACGCTGGATCCGGCTGAGCAAGATCAATGAGAAGAGGTGTGTAGGGCCTAAGGGTGTCTGGTGCCCCGCTGGGTCGGGAACCCAATTATGCCGCCACCATTGTTGGTGCTAATGCGTATCCATGCAGAAGGCGAATGTGATAGCAAATGTCATTTTAAGGCGCCATTATGGGAACTCAACGAGATGACTAAGCGTACAATACCGTTGAGACACGGTGAATCATAGGAAGGATCACAATTGCTCGTAAATCTCGATGGCTTGTTGGCGACATTGTACTTTGCAATCATTGAGAAGTGGTGGTACGCGCCGCGGTTATAATTTAATTTTCCAGTTATTCTATCGTAGTAGAATTCTTCTGTGGGAACAAAACGATCAGGTGGTTGAACCCGTGTGAGTTCTATTTATTTACTCTCTTTTTGAGATTTCTGTTCTGTTTTAAAAGGACTTCTATATTGTTTATATGCAAAACGTGAAAATAAATCTATTTATCGATATATGTAGTGTAATGGTTACGTGTTGGGTTACTAACTCTACGGACACGTAATGGTCCAGGTTCAAAACAGGAGCGAGACAGACCTTGTTTCGTGTTAACAGGACTCAGTCGTCCTAAACAATACTTAAGGTTAGTACTGAACGTAAAATGTCTATAATTGTCCACCACAAAACGTGAGCGTAAGTTTCCGCGTCCTTTACAAAGGGATCTAATGCTTGTGATACTTTTCGTTGCGGCAATCGAGTCCCATGTATTTTCTTTTGCTCATTCGTATGTCGTTACGTCACTGTTGTCGAACGCCATAAAACCTAAGAACCTCAACACAGCGGGGCTTACCTGGGGAACCCGCTACGCTCCGAGAAGCAGCATGAGGGATCTCTTTTTTTTTAAAAATTTCTTTTGCCCCCTGTAGGGGTTGATTCTGTTTTGATAATCGACGACCGAGCGGGCGATTCGTCCGACCGTAAACGAATTACGAGATCGTAAGTCTTTTTCGATGGCAAAGACAAATTTCGACATACACAAAGGGCTTGCCATTCAAAACCGAGCAGTATAGTTAGTCGTGCACAGAAAAACAACTTAAGTTTTTAAAATAATAAAAAGCGATAATAATAATTATTATCGCTTCTATTAGCGACCGATTTTACCTAGCACTAGCAAATTGCTTGCCATTTCTCCAGTGACGATTCAAGATTTCTATTCCATAAATAGACGAGCTTTCACCACTCACGAGAACTCTACACTAGAAAAGTGACTTTGCGGATTTTTAGCAAAGCAATATTTTTTAAAAAGCCCGCCAGTTTTTAAACAACCGTAATACTATTATAAGGCCGCTGTTTATCGCTGGTTCTACAGTGCCGCAGACATCGTAGGTCTCTTAAGTGTATGAAATGTGAAAAATTTTCATGTCAGAAATACGATATAAGGCCTTATCGGCACTGAAGGACACATCTGGATGATTGGTATAGTATATCTTCATCTTGCTTTCTTCAACATTGTCTAGTTTTGCCGTCTGTCAATGTAACGATAATGGGAAGACTCGACCCGTGACGGGAAGGGTCTCGACGAAGCGTACGTAACTCTGCCGTCGCCGTCGTTGCCTTCGACTCGGCTGTCAGAGCTTCTCCGACGAAGCCTTGTAGTTTAGGTTAGACCCCGCTCTTCACAGCACGCTTGCTTGTACGCTCGATAATGAAACTCTACTGTCTAAAATTCTCTTCGAATCTGCTTTCCCATCTTCCAGTACCCTCCGGTGGGTAGCGTTCCTCGCCAGGTAACAGAGCGCGACCATCCATTCAAGATGAACCCACAGAAATGCCAGGCCAGTCGAGTTTAAACAGAGAATATCAACAATGAAATTAGTATTACTGCTTTCGCTCCTGCATAGCCTCCCACGCTTGTTACGTGGCCAGCGAAGCGAGTCATGTACAAATACGCGGTCGAGACTGTACGCGTGTGTCTTCATGCAAAAAATCTTCAGATGCTCCCATGCATGGCTAAGGATGAAGAAACGAAATCGACGGATGGATGAAGTTGAAACAATAATAATTCAACACGAATTCGACCAAAATCATTTCTCTATGTGCTAACCAATAGTCAAGTTCGAATCACTAATGGGTGTTAGGTACTTTTTTTAGGCGACTAAATGTACGGCTCCCGAACGGACGTTTACCTGAACAGGATATTTTTTTTTTTATTTCTAAGACTTATTCTCTTTCAAAGATTTTCAAAATTTATGGAAATTGAACGAGTCTTGCAGAAGTGCACGAAGGATCTTGTGAGATAGTCATTTTCCATTCTGCTAAGCTTCTCTGTTGGATGCCCCTTAGTTTACGGTCTTGATATAATAACGATATAAAACGTTTTTATATATCTACCCGTGACAACTATGTCACAAATAATTCTTGTTATTTTTTTTTTATTTTCAAACAACAACAACTCGGGTATCTCAGCAGTAGCACATATTGCTTTATAGCGTTTCCTGTAGCTAGGGTTCTACTGAAAATGGAGCATCTTCTTCTTCTACCTCGACCCGCCGTAGTGAAACTAAAAATTCAAAACTATTTAAACCCCTCAATCGTAAGCGGTTATCAGTATCATCTAACATATATATATATATATATATATATATACAGAACAAGCCAATTGGCCTATCGGGAATGTGTAGGCACGTTTTAGCCCAGCTTCGAGCGTTCGTAGTATGCAGATGATGCGTTTGTCTAGTTTAATCCTGCCTATCCATTGGCGGCGTTGCGCTGTGTGCGATGTTGGGTCATAAGGTAACTGTGCGTTCGGCTGGTCAGCTGCATATATATAGACCGTAGCAGCTTATGCGGTCACGAAAGGACCATGGCGTGAAAATAGGATGAATCTCCAAACCGGTGACTACGAAAAAGAGGCGCTTTCGTCTACCGACGCTAAGATTCAGACCCATAGGCGGCTAGAGCAGCGTTGTACTAATATTTTTTGACAACGTATCTAAAGATCGTATGTTCTGAGGAGTTTATTTGAATCAATTGAAATACCCTAGATTTGTGTTTGCTCTATATATTTGTTTATAACACGAAGCGCAATGCGTGTCGAGAGTATCGTGTAATGTTAATAGCTGATAGGCTTAATGTTATATAACGGATAGCGCTTTTTCAGGTACACTTCTAATTTACATATAGATACGATTATATCTGTATTTCGGACTGCACAACCTATTCAAATATTCTTGAGAACATCCATGCCCCAGGGGGTTGCTTTGACGACGGTATTTTCACTAGCCTTCCTATCCAACAGTTTGAGTGCTAAGGATATCTGTACAGGATCCACGCTTTGCTATTCAGGGAATCATTTTGCTCATACAAGCCCCCATTACCCTTTCGAATCTTCGTGATAATTCTTCACTATTGCTCGCGCCGTCTCTACGCATCCCCACGACAACTGAATTTTTTGCGCAGTTTCCCACGCTTCCTTTCTCTTCTTATCTCATATGTTCAAAAGTTGCGACTCGTACGCCTTTGCAGCGGTAACAGGCGCCCCGATGCGTCGTCAGTTAACCGGAGCCTTGAACCGCCCAAAAAAGCGGATCAGTTCAGTGTTCAGCGCCTCGCAGGCTCAACAAGCTATTTTTTTTCCTTGATGACTGCTCTCCCGTAGTAATAATTAATTACGCTTTTTGTTAATCGCTGTCGCCTGTTCAGACATAAAGGCAAACTGGCCGGCTGGCTAGACGGTGCTTTAAACGTTTAAAGGCTCGGGGAAGTCAGGGTTGGCTGGGGAGATCTCGGCCTCGGCACCGGGCTACCCACATTACCAGTGCTGCCTCCACTACGCAACAGATCAAAACGTTGCAACTGGGCAGCTTTACTTACAGCCAAATCGCATTTATTGATACGCTCATTTTGAGGATAATTTCAACTCAGGACAGAGCAGTAACGGTCGCTCCGATGACGACCTGAGCCGCCAACGGCTCGTCGCCGGTAATGGCTATATGAACCTCCCACCCACACTTCCATGAACTTCGCTCGCTTGTTCATTGAACTTTGGCTCACGGCCGCGGTGCCTCTGCATACTCTAGAGACATCTATATGCGTGAGTGTGCGTCCCTTGTATGCTCTTATCATCGGGTGGTTAACTTCAGCTCTAAGTAAGCATCTGTTAGCATGCGCTAAATCCACGAATATGTGGATCATGTCGGATGTACTTGGAAAAAGCAGCACGGCATCCGCTAGGAAGAACGTGATCACCACCGCTATAGCAGGCGTCAAAGCAATGACCACTACGAATGGCGACAAAGTTTCAGTTATAGTAACAAAATGGAACCTCGAATATCGACATAAGCAGCAGATACCACTGACCGCATTGTGAGGCGAGAGCTGGGACGAGCTCTACTGCCCCTGGAGCCATATCGACGGAACCGGCGCGATACTTGTTATGATTGAGTATAATTATTAATTTGGTTGGTGACGGACGTCTGAAGCGAGACGAGAATTGGGAGCGGATCTGGCCACAGTCACTGTTGAAGCATTGGATGAGTGGAATCAGCAAAAACGAGCGAGTCTAGCCGAACCAGGATCAAGCGATGCCATTAATAATAGTTGTTGGTAATGAAGTCCGCTTGTAATAGTAGTACGACCGCTCTAAGTGATATGTGCCAAATATTTACCAATAAATCGATTCCAACAGCATTTTTGTTGTCGCAAGCTTACCTTTTGACAATAACGGTCATCTTGTAGGTGCCTAAGTAATCACAGTTGTGGCGCCAGTGTCCACGTCGGTAGTAAGGGGCGCAGGGGTTTACTTCTTCGATAAGCCCCTGAAACTCGCCGTTTCGCTATCGTTGACCGCGTTTACACTGTTGCATATTCTCCTAACGACCTTAGCAAATGTCGATAATGCTTACGATAGCCTGATGCACGAACCGAAACTGGGATGGCAGCTGGTGAAATTGCCATAGGGGAACGGTACAGTGGCCAGTGCATAACGAACGAGCAGCGGTTAACAGATCAATGGACACGAATTAATAGCCGAGTCTAAAGCCTTCAGGATTAAAGGCGGATTAAGAACGATGAGAAGTAAATCGGTGTTTAGGCTCACGACAGGTGTGTCTCATGTTGTATACAATACAAAGATGCCCTCCAAAATTATCAGTAGTTAAGAGCGCATAAAATTACTAAATAACCATGCATAAAACCACGCTGGATTACCGAGACTTGTCATATATATATATGTATATATAAAACATCGAGTGGCCATCGCTAAGCGCTAGCCAGAGGTAGGAGTTTACGTGGCTTCGTTGCGAAAATCATTTCCTAAGCGTTCATTGTGATATGCTTTAGACTCTCAGAATACCGCGTTATAGTGAAGTTCTCGCTTCTGATTTCCGTGGTTCATCTAACCTTCAAAGCTTGCGCTCGCGTGTTGCTGTGACAATGTAATTTAGCCAAGAATGAGTTACAGAATTGTTTCTGGGTTAAATTCGTTTCTTTTTTAAGATTTCTATGTTTTTTTCGAGCCTCACTATAGTTGATTGTTTTGGCAACAATATTATATTCTACACCGCTGTTATCCTGCGAAACGTTATGTAGCATTAACTAACCGTTATGTTTATGAAAGGATATAGATGTATCAATACTGGTTACCGTTCTGGTTCAGTACAGGTTCTAATAGTATTTACGTTTTATGTAATTTACTTCCTCCGAGGGCTGGCTGCCCGTCGTTTGGTACATTCTACCAAATGAACAATACCAGACGAACGTCATGCTGATCGTCTGCTGACCTTAACGAAATCCCTATAGCTTTTGTTTGCATTCAAGTGGAACCCTGTGGAAATTTCGAGAAAATCCGTCCAGGCCTGCAGACTGACGATGGTTTGGCAGCAGCCTATTTTGTCTGGGAGGATATTTCTATCAAGTGGCTTCATTTCGAACCAAAAATATGAGTACGTTCCTTTACAAGAAATTGTGTAGGAGGAAAAAAAATCCCTGAGACAAGTTACCTCACGCCCTGTTTGCGCTATCTGCAGTCGACCTATGAATACTGAATAGCTTATTTAATCCAATGTGTCTACTCTAACAAAATTATCTAGGTTCCCTTGGTAAGTGTACGTCTGTCACTCGACTAGCGAAATCAAGTAACTGTAGCTCTATCTTTAGCATCAGCCGCTTATCACTAATATCTGCCTGGCTATCCGCTTCCAAAAAAAAGCAGGTTTCTTCGGAATCATAGATCCAAATTAATCATCATTATGTTATATTGCTGGTTTTAGTTTAGTTTCTGAAATGTACTAGGTTATCTATCCACTGATCCCGGTGGGTTTTGCTTATTTATGTACGTCGTATGTCGGCTGCTCAGGCTCAATCTAGTCAATACTGAGAAATGTCTCGGGATATATTCCGCAAGAAACAATATACTGGCTTATCCTTTCATTTTTAGCCAAGTACTGCTGCTGCCGTCTAACATCCGTCGGATCCAGCGGAAAACTCCATCGGAATCGGAGGATAAGTCCTATTACAACTGGCTGTTTTGTTCTCGTTCTTCGAATACTGGTTATATTACAACAGTATAGTCATTTACCTTAACATGAAACAATTAGCTTAAGGTTGACGGGTACAACAAGGTCGGCTTCAGTCGAAATAAGACTCGGTAAATAGTTGATCCTAATCTTCGAATTTGTTAGGCCGATATAGTTTCCTTAAGTCAATGCACATTTTGTTGTCGAAAGGCCGCGTGTACAATCGAGCCTGGCGAAAAAGCGCAAACGGAGCGACAAATCGGAAGATGGAGTGTTCAAGAGAAAGCGACGGCTAGAGGAAGGGAACGAGCAACCTAGCGGGGTGCACAATGGAACTTCACAAGGCGAAAAAACTAACCACTGAAATTGTACTGCGGCCGACGCTAAGCTGAGGTAGGGTTTGGCTTTACCATAGTGTTCGTGTGCTGCTGACGTCCCATCGGCCAATGTCGATCTTGTGGCAAAGCTGGTTCACCCGAGACGCGAGCGGCCGTGAATTGCTGACAACGTCTGCAGCGTTTCGATGCCGACCAACGTTTCGAGTTTTCGTTCCCTACACTCTGCTAGCGCTGTTCATAGCGTGTCGCTAGGCTCGTCCCCACCAACAGCAAAAACGGCAGCAGCAGCAGCAGCAATACAACGACTGTTACGAGCAAAGGCCAGACAGTGCACTAGGAGTAGCTCTTAAAACTCAGGGCCGCCACCGCCACCGCCGCCGCCCATTATACTGGGCTTATGCCGTGGAACATGATAGGAATCGAGCGGAGTATACGGTGGTACATTAGAAGGAGGAAAAGGAATTGTGGGCCGAATAAATGGGACCCTGTGTTTCCAGGGCGCCTTCAAGGTACGAACTGTTAGAAAACGAAAGCCATAAAGTCGATCAAGGGAGAGATGGCGTAGCCTGCAGGTCAGCAGCATCTGCAGCCGTCTCCACCTACTCCTTTTCTCTCCCTTCAAACTCTTTAAACCCCTCTTATCGCAAATTCAAGGTTATGATTCATATTCAAATGCTAGCTAAGCATCCCATCATCTCTTAAGGGCCTCTGTTTGCGATTGTGTATCTTATGCGATGAGGCGGTGAATCCCACACGCTTTAAGCAACTCTTGTTCCCATACGTTATGGTGCAAACCCAAGAAACCGTCGGCGTCGTCCCTTCTGCCAGTCGCCCTGCGGCCCTAACGCACCTAACCACGGCGTCGAGACTTACGCATACAATCACATACACACCCATATACAGAGACCGGCTCATATGGCAGACGTCGATGCAAGCGTGGTCGTGCATCCCTTCACACTAGACATGTATATTTTCCTGCTATGACCATTTTCTTTGTTCGAACTTCCCTAGAGTTTTCTGGTACACAATTGACTTTGATAGAGTCGGCGGATAGCCAGAAATCAGCCTGCTTGTCGGTTTGTCCACCAGCCTTTCGGACATCGCTTGGAGAAGCTTACAATCGCCGTTCATGCCGAGCATCGTTTGCTCCCGTGAGAACCGGACGAAGCAAACAAGTATAATGCGAATTTGCCCAGAGCGGACCTCTATCACCGAAGTACGTAGATAAAAATCTGGTATTTGATCTAACATCGCCAGAACGCCCTTCTTAGTAACTTCAAACATATTAAGTTGAATTAGCTTCCATTAAAACATGAATGAATAGGGAAGGGAAGTTTGCAATAAGTCTGTGATGGAAACACTTTTGAAGATTATGCTAGATAATGATACTTCAGGCATGCAAATTAAGGCAGCATGAAATAATAAAAGCACCAAAATATAATTTTTTTTTTCTGTCTGCTACAAGGCAAGAATTTCGAAGTAAATGCCCTCGGAAGATAAATTAATACCACCATCCCTGCCATTACCACAGTTTCCACCGTACTACCTCTTTGAGCAGAAAATGACCTTGTTTGTTAACAGAAAGATATGCACGCGCTCACACACACACAGATGGCAGCTCGTGTCAGCAAAGGCCACCTTTGAGGATTCTCTCCCGTCGCAAACAATCGTCGCCTAAATCATGGCCGCAGCCGAAAGCAAGGCGCTACCACGACAGGCGGCACAAAGCCATTTAACGGGTGCAATGCCAGAAGCGTTTCCCCCGACCAACCGAGCCACCGCAGGGGTTCGCATTCTCGCAGTACTACGACAACGCACATAAAGACACACAGAGCGTAACACATATGTGTACAGTGCTTGTATTCATTGACTGTTGCCTGCTGTCTGGAGCAGGCTGCCGGTAATCGGCGGTCACTACCACGCCAGACGCCGACGACAGAAGCCCAGCAAGATCTCGAACGATAAAAGACACCTTATGATCGTTTGCGCTCAGTCGAGACCTCGACGAGACAACGTCTACCGAGAAGCCGACACTAAGCGATGCGAAACAGAGAGCGCGAGAGAAAGAGGGCCGAAGCGAAACGAAGCGCGTTGAGGTCGAGATGAGAAACCTGACCGACTAAGAGACCAGCCTTTCGACCGGTGTTGATGGCTTGCAGCTCTCCGGAGACACGCCAGCCGAACTTAGCCGTCTACATACTCAATGAGTGCAAACGAGAGAAAAAGAGTAGTACCCCCGCGAGAATGGAGGGGTTTTAGGGAAGACGACAGAAATGAAGCCTACCGTATTGGCAGGGCTAAAGTGAAAATTTTGCTTTCAGTGTTTGAAGTTCTATCATCCGTTCTTAGTCTAACGTTGGAGCTGTACGACAACACAGTAGTATATATAGCAGCACGGCTACCTCAATAGGACAGGATTTGTACTGGCACTCATGGTCTTCGCGATCGTTTTCACCATCGACTGATCATGATCAGCGGCTGATCGTTTTAGTCTTCATTTGACGGGCTATCTAGCTGTTCTTCACTGCTACTGGGTGTGCGTGAATATGGTTTGCAGTAGCTCGTCGCCGAGCTCGCGGGTAGATCATGGATGGGATCACTGAATGGGAAGTAGAAAGAACTTTGTTCAGCTTTTGGGGCGGCTTCACTACACAGATTCCGGACACCGGATGAACACCACGGTGCAGTACTGTAGAAGATCACATGGGGTCGCCTATCACATGGTGTCTGGCTAGTGATATAGCGGATATGGCTGTGCTACCTAGCTTCGCCTGCCTTTTATCCGGTCTACGTACTTGTTAGGCTCCTAATTCAACCAGCATACATGAACAGCGTACAGGGAAGGTATAAGGACAGGGGAAAGGTTGGAGATTGCGCGTTTCGCTTTCTCGTGTGATCTTCATAACAACTTTTTTGAGGCCGTCACCGCCGCCAATTCACAAAGGTCTTGAACGTCCCCAGGCCCAACAGGAGTCGAGGTGCCGAAATAAATGAGCAGTCAAGGGCGGCCGTTTGAGAGCAGTAAGTAGAGACCGATATTGCTGCTGACCAGAAGCTGGTCCACAGGCCCAGAGCATAGGCACATCCCCCGAAATATCGTCAAAAGCTTTCCCTACGACCGAGAAGCGATCCTCGAGAATGAAGTTCGCATTGCATGATCGTCTTACTCGTCGACTTTTTTTTTTAGCTGTCAGATTGACAATGTAAAAATCGAAGAGGCTATCTTCTGAAGTTGACGAGTGACCAACATGAGTCGCTTTCAACCAGAGGCTAGCGCATTGTATGGGCCTGAAGCAAGGTATTGCGACTGTCGTCAAGTCGTACTAGAATAGTTGTACTCGAACTACATCTCTCGACGAATTGACGCCATCATCATCGTCACATTAAAAAGATATCGAGGAGTTGACAGAACTTCGTTGTTGACATATTAATAGATGTTAGCACCTCGTATTTGTTAAACATGGCTCGTGAATCAAGTTAGTGATGTTTTTCATTCATCTACAAAAAAAAATCGACAGTTCAACAAATAGACGTCATCTACTTGAGTGAACAAATTTTGGACGGGAGCGTAAACCAATATGAATACACACGTCCTATGTTAGTTTTAGCCTTAACTAAAGTAGGACGTGTGTATTCATTTAGAAACGATGCATATGTATGCCAATATCGATTATTGTATGGTGTTTAAAATTGTACATGAACAGCAACAATAGTACGTCAACGACGACGTCGATTGTCTACGGCACCGGATATAGTCAGAAGTTGGTCGGAACTAGGCCGGTTGATATGGTTCGTCTGTGCCTGCCCACACTGTGCCAGATCAATCAGCCATAGCTGAACACTACGACATCGTTTGTGATTTTATCTACTCGATACAACTTGTATTGTAGGGATACTATTGGAAACAATATTGATCTATGTATGTACATCCTTGTATCTGTGCGCGTACACGGTATATGCGATCTGTCCATACGACTAGCTTAACATGGATTTTTCATCAAGATATCACGATAGAGTTCCGAGACCAACACAAGACACATAGCTTTTCTTTTTTCAGGAAATAATTGCTCGTCGTTCTGTTAAGTTTGTCGAGCAGTGTCTTATTAATCTTCCTCGTTATTTTTTTCTGTTTTGTTAGCAAGCAAGGTTGAAGCAACTGCTGCAGGGCATTTAGGCGATTAGATTAACCTAGGCTCCGCCTGAGTTTTTTTTTTAGCGTTGCCCCGCCTTTGTCTTTTTTTCATCCCTTCATCATACACTTTGTTCCGGCATCTTTGCTCGACCGGCGCTGCTGCTGCTGGAGCTGTTCTTCGATTTCCTTTGTTCTTTTGATTCTGCTCTGCAGGGCCTCGGAGTCCGATCAGCAAGCTGTCTTTCCGCGCCTGCCCGAATACTAACTGAAACATGGTATGAACTAACTGCACGATAAATACAAATAATGACAACAATACATCGCCATTCTTATACGAAACCTATTGTAGGCGGCTGCGCTGATGGGACCCGAGGCAGGACAACTTCTATTTGGCGTCCCCTTCTATTGGTAGTAATTAACGCATGAAGACGCACGATTATTAAAGAAGCCGGAAGGACAGACAAACGCAATTAGGCTCAATAACAAGTTGGTAGGTTGGCTGATCAGCTGGCTGGAACGGTATTTATAATAACAGTAACATGTATTGCATCGGCAGCAGCAGCAGCAGCAGCAGATAGGAAAAAACAAAATTCATGTCTATAGAAGTCTCCCACCTAGAGCATCCAGTCTCCCATCTAGAGAAAAACATCCAGCGAATCAAATATGAGACTATGATCGGCGACGAAATATGCCAAATCGCCGTAATGGATAAAAATCTTCCTCTGTTATAT
>NW_019213236.1:145317-210272 GCF_002532875.2 Varroa jacobsoni | reverse complement strand
ACCGTAAAGGCGGCCTCAACAAGTAAAATGCCTTACTTCAATAAGGTGAGGATTGGTCGTTTGTAATGTACGCCAATATATATTGACTGAAAAGCATGAAATATTTGGTCTTATTAAACTCTCTGGGGTAGTCTTTTTTTGTGTAGAACGGGTCCATAGGAAAGAATTGCCGGATTGAGTTCCCATGGGATCGAGCGTCTACTGTAGCTTTTTCAATAGAACGAGGCCGTATGGAGCGTGTATATAGATAACTTCGCAGACTTTTTATATTCTAAAACTCTATAGTGGATATTCAAGATACAGTCTGATGCAGAACGAGTGGTTTTTCATTAAATTATTTGATTTGAAACAATGCTTAACTGCAGTACAAAACGTACGGCTCGAAACAGTTAGATTGGAGTATTAAGGCTTGGCCTTAATTACGGCCGCAGTGATACACTGAATCTAATCACCAAGTGCTCTAAGATAAGGGCTGATGGTCAGCCAGGTTCAGTAAGCTACCGAAGAGTACGCTTGCAACATGGGACTTATGATCTTCGTCGATCCGATTTCCCGCATAATAACGAGGTCCTCTAAACTAAGCTTTCTAAACACACTGCTATATGCTAAATATAATGTTTGGTACATAAATGGGCTTTTAGTGTTTTACATATACATTTACTGCATAGTTTGAAAATTGTTTAATTATAATAAATTTTGTGTAAGATTTAGTACGGGTCTTGTTGACATCAGCTCTACTAGTCCGCCTTCACGCACGCAGTACCATACACCTGGTGTAAACTAGACTTGGGCCTGCTAGATACAGGTCATCATCAGGCCAAGTCACAAGCAGGCCACTCGACCGAGTCAGTACGCCAAAGCTGCAGTCTAACATCTAGGCAGATTTCTGTTAGTGCGTTGCCGAACTGCGAACTACTTTTACAGCCGCCATATATCATTTGGCCTCTGTAAAGGCTGCGGCGTGTGGCCTGGTTGGAGGAGAGGCGTACGAATCGCTGAGAATCGCTACAAACAGCACAAGTTAAAGGCAAGCAGTTTGTGGAGCTTTGCCATATCAGCCTTCGCGAGATTCCCTGTAAGGACGCGAGCACTGATTGGCCGAGTCTTCAAGCTCTGGAAGACCTGGGTGGCATCTGTAATGTCACCTTTGTCTCGGCGCAGTGGCTTCGTAGCCACTGATCTCGCTCTACGTCAGCGTGCAAGGACAGGCCTTCGTTTGGATGAACCGCAGTGGTTGTATCTAGATAGGACTTCCTGACGAACAACGAACAAGACGACAACAGTCGTTTGTATTACTATACATATATATTGCCAGTATATAGCGTATGTTTTTTAGAAAAAACTGAGGTCCTACAAAGGTGTACACGGTTCTCAAAGATAAAACAATTACCGTGCATACCGCGGCCAACATCTAAATTCCTGTAGAATTTTAATATTGACGTCCTATAATTTAATATTGAAAACCCCAAATTACTACCAATTGTGTTGCTACCGTTGATGTCGCATGCATGTAACTTCAGCAGAGCAGCATCAGCAGTGCTGCAAATGATTTCCGAACCTCAAACGAACTGCTCCCCATTCATAGGCTATATATACAGCACGCGTGTGTCGTCATTGTTGTGTTTTTTTTTCTGTTATCAACAGTAACAGTGGCGGTATTACGAAAAATTAACTGGTTGTAATATAAAGTTATACTGCTTTTATTATTATTAATATGACTACTTTTCAAAGCTCAAACGCTGTTAAAATTGGATTTTGAAAAATAAATCAAATGTTATATTCCGTTGCTTCTGATCGTATTTTCGAAACAGAGATTTCATTCGAAAGACTAAAAATAGTAGCAAACAAGGCTACAACGTTCCGGTCATACTTTTATTAATGCATAATATAACCATGTGTATGTTTCAAGTAATCGATTGGCTCTCTTTGGTCAGACTCAACACCATAGAAGGTTCCGAGTGGCAATCATACATGTTGAACGCACGTAGTTTATGTCGATAGCGCACCACCCCCGGACATACGGGGTAAGCTCGGAAATGAAACAATCGAAAGCACTGAATCCAGATCTGTATAAACGACATTTCCTGATGAACCACAAATGCCTGTTGAACATTTTCTCCTACATAGTAGAGGGCAGAGACGGATAAACAGAATTTAGGACGTAGCTTCTATTGCGCAAAACAGCTCTTCCGTATTCAAAGAGCTCCCTGTTCACGTACATTATATTGGCTTAACTTGCCTAACGATGGCCTAAATTAAGGTGATTCATTCAAGACAAGAGATGAGCTAGAGAGACATCAACTAGACGACTTCCTCTGATTCTGTCTTGTTCCTGTACTCATTTCGTCGCGCCACCTAGCGAACCAGATGAAGCCATTCGGCGAGGTTTTTTTCGCTTTCTTTTTCCCGCTCTAATCAATGCTAAGTCGTAGCAAAGCTGTTATATGCACAACTCACTTGGTGTGTACCCCCTAAATCTGAGTATGCGCAGCGCTAAGCTCACCAGCTGGGTCTTGTGCCCGGGAAGACCTCCGTGAGCTTTAGGTTCCGTTTCTCATTCTCTGTTTTGTACCCCCTCATCTCCATGCTCTTTCCCTCTCTCCCTCGTTTTGCTCCGACTTTATCAGGGGAAGCTCACTACGTAGTACTATATTACACTTTACCGAAACCGACGAGCACTGTGAGGCCATACGATGAGCATGACCACTAGGACTCCGTTCATTTCAGTGAGAACGAGTAGAACTAGGGTTTGGTCATGGGTAGTCCTTATGCGGTGCTATAACCCATCGCAAGTCAGCTCAGATCGTTGCTGCATCAATGGCACTCGTTGCTTGTCGCCAGTAGTAATAATCGTTGATAGCAAGGCCTGCTTCGACAACGACAACGATTAAAGAACGCGACCGACGACCAGAATGGCTGTAGACATATTGACTGCAATGCGCTACTCGTTCGTAAGAATGGAGATTCAACAGTGGCAGCGGTGGGGAGTTGGCTATCCGAGATCACAGATCCGAAAGCCAAAAGCTGAGAGCCCCGGTCGTGATCGGAAATTCGGAAGCGGTCCAACAGAGGACAAACGGTAGTCGGAGTATTTCTGAACAGACGAGGTAATCTGAGCTGGTGTAGATAACAGCAGGCGCAGGCAGTCTACCAAAGATAGAGACGAAAAAAGAGCGTGATCGGGCTAGAAAGAATCTGGACTGATCATCGAATGAAATGGGGAGTTGATCGATCACATGGGTGGATTGGGTGGGTCGGTCTTTGGCGCTCCATTGATCCGGTCAGAGTCGCCGTCCTTGGACGCGCCGTAATTGTTAGAGACTTTATCGGCAGGTTATGGCCAACACAAATCGATAGATTCTTAACCTATAGTAGTATACAGATATCGAAAGGGGACTTTGCTACTATGTAAGAATCGTTCACTGCTAATCTGTACTACGGATTGTAGTAACGTCTGCTAGGGTAAATGTTCTAGCATCTAAAGTGAAGGAGCTGAATCGGACAAGTTGTACGTAGTGTAGAAGAAAAAACAACAATAATGTAAGACAATAAAGCAACGATACAAGTTGCCGACGCGAAATCAACATGAAATTAACTTTGTTTTGCAGTCAGCCGTGATTATGAAGGAGGCCTTGATTAGGCTTTGCGTAAACCAGTGCTGCAGCATCATTCACTTTACCGCGCGAATGATTAGAGCAATGAATCCATTATATTTTACAGTGCTTAATGACTATGGACAGATAATTAAAATAGTACATTAATATCTGTCTCCTAGTACTAATAGTACATTAGTGGTTATTGTCTCGGGGTGAAGTCATTCTTTTTTTCTTAATTTTCTAATGAAAACGAAGAACTGGCAAAGCATGGCGGTACCGAGCGTTGATGTTAGCGAGAGATCAGGCGATAACTGTTTGCCACTGGACGGGTCGGCTTTATTCGCAGTAGACATGAGCGCTTTTTACCACTTGTGTTTGCTTTTGATACTCAAACAAGCTCCCAAAATCTACAAAGGCTGCTTAAGGATCACATTAATAGTGAACCAGAAAGCGGACACGAAGAACGCTAGATAATAATTCTTCTATATGGGCATCGTTCGAGACGTACTTGGATGAGGAGTAACGTACTTAAAAGATACCCTGTATGAGTTAAAGTAGTTGATTCCCCGAATGTACAAAAACGACGAAGATGATGCCAATGAAATGGTACTCCACATGAAGTGTACTACTCTTCACCGGATAATTCTTCAAGTCCTACCCTTGAGGACTACCCACTTAAAGGACCACCCAGTTTGCAGAGCAGAATGTACTTTTTATAAACATTCATATGATACCACTGTGGGTGATACCTTTTCGATACGGTGAGCATAATAAATATTTACAGAAAGATACTTTATCTCTAAAAATGCTTTTGTATTTTTCGAACTTGTTGTGCGAACCGGTTTAATTTGTCTCTATCTAATAATATGTCTTTATATACTGACCTTACTGACGATATCACCAGTGAAGATCTTAATTTTTCTTAACACCTGGAGAATATACATGCATAATTCTCTACGCCACAAATTCGTGTTGATGTTTACCTAGCAATACTGAATGTCGGCGAGCACTTTCGCTCATCCGGTACATTTTACCCAGTCAGACAGTGAGCAGCCGGCCACCGGATTACAATTGTATACAGGATTAGTCGCGCTCACTTCGGAAGCGTTTTTCAGGCAAAAAGGAAATCTTTTTTCGTCCTAACCTTTGAACTAGTAGTGACTAAGGACTAAGAACTTCAGTACCCCAGCAACCCCTTTCTTTTTCATCGTTGAAGAAAACGGGAGCATCTGGGGCTGCTGTGTTAGCCCGTTGCGCCAGCAGAAGCCCGTTTCTCCGATCTCGTGGCCTGCTGAACTCGAACTAGCTCATGGGCCTTGTTGTGGCTCAAGGCACGCTTACCTTCGGCTTCTTGGCCGAAGGTAAGAGTGCCTTCGGCATCGCTGGCCAACAGTCGTGGTGGCGATATGGCTGTATGACAATGACGCAATTATTGATTCTGAGAATCTTTTGCTTAGTGGTGCCGCAGCTGCTCAAAGGTTAAACCCAAAGGCCTTTTTCGACCAGCTATTCCTCCAAGAGGACGTTAGGAATTGAAAGAAACGTAGTAGAAGGTTAGGTGGAGTGCTGATATGAGACCAAGGGCGTGGGGGGTGGCCGGAAGCAGAAGGCCCGAATGGGCCTAGTTCAGACTTAAGACTCTAAACTTCCTTTGTTTTGGTTTTACCTAGTCGCCCTCGGTGCCTACAGTAGGCGGTCAGGCAGTTAGTAAGCCTGCCGGACGCTGTAATGCCAGTAAAACTAAACGAGTTTTGGATCGTCCTGAGTCAAAGTTATGGCGCCGACCTTAGGATAGAAGCTAGATCGGCAATAGGATTCAAAGAATCGACAGAAGCAACAGCTCAAACGATACTCTCGCTCCAAGAAGCCTGCTTAGAAAGAAAGCTTTAAAGAAATGCCAGTGCATGTGTGTGTGTACATGTGTTTGTGCATATTTCTGTGTGAGTGAAGTGAAACTCAAGAATGGCCTTTGAAGGCCTCAGAGGGATCACATTAACTTATTCGTCCGACAGATACAAGGGGCAAGAGAGTGGAAAACACAGCTCGCAGTCGGCAGCGCTGGTCCCTTGTTTCGATGCTTGCGCTATCCCTCTCCTAGGAACGGCACGACCAAAGCAAGGTATGGGTGCTCCGCAAGCAACGGTGTCGTTTAGTACCAGTTCGCTAGAGGAGCAGAAAGAACCAATAGCCACCGGAGCCAGTTTGGCCAACAAGTGTATGGCAGTCGACCCACCGGCGCTAAGGGGCGCTAGGAAGAAACCTATCTTTATTTCGTTGTCGTAGCAGTGGCTTCGGCAGCCGGGAAGGAAAGGCAAGACATGGCGAAGGCAGAGGAACAGGATTCTAGTTCAATAGCGCGAGAAACAAAGACAGACATAGAGAAAAGGAATGTCAGTGAGAATCCAGTGAAAAACGGAGCGAGACGCTGTAGCTGTCCCTTCAGTGACTTCATACACAGCGACATAAACGCGCTGGCTAACGAAGACTTCCTATTGCTCCCACATTCCACTCCGCTTTCGAGCAACCGTCGCCGCTACGGCCACTTCCCCAACTTTCTTTTTTCCAACCGTCCATAAACTGTCTACCGACGACAGCTTACGACCAACGTCCGAACGAGCTAGGGGAGCTAGCATCAGATCCCCGAGGACATACTATGGTTATTATGCGGTTCCAGTGCCGCTGCCGCCACTATCGCTATTATTCCTGATGTGACCACTATTGGGGTTGAGCAGCTAGCAGCTCGAGCAACTGACGTGCTGCGGAACGCAGACGGCCACATACAAACGCATACTGCAGACTGCATACGTTCACTCACACTGCAACGTACGACGCGGATTGCTTGGAATATCGATGTGCTTTCTTCACTTTCCTGTGGGTGTAAGTCTCCTTAGCATATCGTATAGATAGAGATGATGGAGGCGTTGCCTTTTGCTGCTACTAACGGAAGCTATATGCTATGTACTCAGATACGGATGCATGGTTAAGCAATGCGTGGGTAAAAAAGTGAAGGAAAAAGACGGGACGTGCGAGCCATTAGCTGGATTTCTACAGCGCGTCGAGTCGGGTTCGCGTTTGCTCCCGAACTCCAAATTAATTTGGATGGAAGATCTTGTTAGGAATGAACTCTAGCCTTGAAGCTAACTATCGGTGTCCATTAATAATGCCCTTCCAATGACGGTCTGTAACTAGTGGTTTTGTCGCAAACCAGCGTTGTTACAAAGCCAACGTAGTGATGCAGAAATCAGCTTTGGTTAATATCAACAGTAATTTTGTTTGCTGTAACGTGGGCAAACATTATCAGACAAAGAATTCTGTTAATTATTCCGTATGTATATTATCCTAATCATCTCACCAAGCAAGGAGGAGGGTGTCGCTGACATACATTACATAGGTCCATGCAACTGTTTACCATTATAGAAACGTTGACGCTTCTTAGCTACCTAATAAATAGCGGAAAAACAATTGATCTTTACTGATGGCTGTTCCTACTCGATATTCCCATGCGCACTTAACTACTGCAGATGGCAATAAAGGCCAAGTCTTTGAGGCAATTGCGGAATATTTGGGGCCTTCCTGCTCGCCGTATACGCACACACATTTGGTCCATCCCAAGCACTCCGAAGCAAAGTGCGATTCGGTGATCGGATACGAATGGTCTGTTTGATGATGGGAGGTTTTTCGGACGAAAACAAAGAGCCATTTTCTTAAAGCTGTGTGATCATCACCCGTCGCATGGTTCAGAGCCTTTTGCGCGATTTACTTTGCGCGATCGGGGGCTTCCGGCAGACCATCCATCGGATGGTTTCCCAGAACCTTTGGTTGACACGGTGGGAACGGGTTTAGCCATTATTTGCGACACTGCTGTCAGGTGAGGGTTCTTTGGCGACAGGCGTTTCTTCGCTTTGCTTACTATGGGCTAGATTCGGTTGGGATGGTTGACTGTTAGCAAACCGTTCGCAGTCTTGGTTTCGGGCTACCGATCTAAGCTTGACTGGAAGGCTGGTTCGCACTGCTTGGCGCTCACTGATTGACGCAATGAGCTGCTATCAAAAAGAATGAGATTTTTATTGAGTAGCTCACTGCCTCCGTAGTCTCCAGCAAAGGAAGGCCCGACGGGCCATCGTAGAACGCCACGGATGCCTTGACCCGCTTCGTTCCTTCGTTCACACTAATTCTGCTTATTGCGACCAGCTTCTTTTCTTCGTCATCGTTTAGTCACTCTCTGCTTCTTTATTGTCGTTGTCGCTCCCGTCTTTGAAACCATCCGACTTGGAGGCCTGTCCTTTTTGCAGACCGGATGTTGTTAGCGGCGTCAATCTGTTTTCTTCCTGATCGAGACGGGGCAGAACGCGTTTAGCTGCGTCCCGAACGTTCGACGATGCTCAGCGTTCCGCGAGAACTTTAGCTCTTGAGCGTAGCCTCGTCGCGTAGTCTTCCCAGTTCCTTCTCGTTTTCTGCCTTGTCTACCTACTATTTCTTGTTCCGCTGTTCGTTGACTTCTGTTACACCGCCTTTTCAGCTCCTAAAAGTTAATGACTTGAACTTAACTCTACTAAACCGCGACGCCACCGTTTGGTTTCTTCCAAAATAGCGTCTAGCAGTAACTTGCCATGCTACGACGTCACAACCATGAAGTAGGCCGTGTAAATGAAGGAATAGAGGCGAATGAAGGAATTCTGAGGGAGAAATGTGGAGTTCAGCCAAAACCCCACTGATCCCCAAAGTAACGCTCGCTCCCGAGTATCGTTGGCCTCTCTTGCTTGCTTCATCTCTCTTTTAAAGCTGCATGATGAAAAAGGTACCAAATTTGAAATATTGCGCTACAACGACTTTTTGTGTGCGTTTCTCGTTTGGTCCCCATCTCGTGACGAGGGGATTGCTTGCCTCGTGGTCTGCTAGCGCAGCGACCGTGCCTTTGTCACTTCGAAGTGCCGTCGAGCACGTCGGAGTCTGGAGGAACTGGCACAAGGCAACCAGTGAGCTACGACGGAATTGGCAGGGAAGGGATGGAAGGTGTGAGCAAACTATGTGGATCGGAGAGTATTGGCATAGTATCTACCACGGGCGCGCTGTCCCACTTTACCCTTTGTGCAGCTTTTGGTTGCGGGATGGAAGTAGCAGAGGCGGTAAAGACCTCAACGTCGGCTGATATCGCTGCACAATGTTCATGTTAAACCCTTTGCCCTTTACGACTTTTAACCAAATCCTATTTCTTGCTAATGCACGAATGAAGTCAAGTTAGACGCGTCTGTCGGCGTAGCACTCTAGAGCGTCCGACTGTCAGGAGTGCGTTGAGTGTATAAAGCGTGCCGCGATCGTCTAGTCGATCTTAGACTAAGGCTTTTAAATCTTCTAGAAGCAGGGCCTAGTGGGGCGCGCCAGACAGGCAGGGACATCAGAAGCGGTCTACGGCTCCGGCCAGCACTCATCATGCTAACACTTCGAAACACCGCTGTCGTCAACTTGTCTTTGGAATTTAAAGGCATTTTCTAAGACTAGCGGTTAGTCAACTGTTATAGTTTGGCCGAAGGAGGAAAGACAGCTTTCACTCATTCCTCATCATGGTTCCACAAGAATGACGAGCTGACACGGTAGAGTGGCCTTGATAGTGATGTAGGGCAATATCTACAGAACAGACCCTATCAATCGATAAGCTCCACTGCCAGAGCCCAAATCATCAGCCAACTATTATCAGCTGAGTACCACTGTTCGGCATTGTGTCAGAAGGCTGTCTCCCAGAATTAACATTGTCTGTACTACTGTTATTCTTTTCACAAGCTTCCCTAAAGTTCGTATGCAGACATATTACCGACACTGACTTGATTCTTTTTCATGATCATATTGATCGTTCACCAGTGCTGAAGTTCTATGAATGTTCATACTAGACAACATCTTCTAACAAACGCTGCTGAAATTCCACAATTTCTATTAGATACTTTTCTCTAGGCCCGAAAAACCTCTAAAGGCAGTTTCAAGCCCGTAGTCTATAACAGTGTTAGTCGAGCGACACGTCGCTCAAGATGATTGCATGGCTCTGATCTATCAGCAACCTTTCGTGTAGCTACCGCATTCCGTTCCAACGCTATCCAAACCAACGATGCATATATGGCGATGATAATGATAGTTCAGACGGCGGTTACCCTTTTGGGGGGACAAGGCCGGGATAAAAAATGGGCGGCAATAAATATCATTGTACTAATGTTGTGGCGCTCGTTGTATAGCTCTGCCACCTTGTCCATCCCCGCTGCATGCTCTTATTGACATAGTGTACATCCTCAGCTTCGACGACACTAGCGGCACTCTCCACCCACGAACTAGGCGATTGATGCTGCCTGTCAGATATGGCACGGAGAAATAAAGGGACCGAAAGAGAAGGAAAGAAAAGCTGAGAGAGGGGTTAGGCCAGGACTAAGATAAGATATAACGAAAATAGCTGTAGCGTATGAAGAACGAACATATGCCATAGCTCGTCCTGTAGCTGGGTCTGACTAGCCTGATGGTGTCGTATGATTATTGCGTTATCGACAGAGGAAAATGACGGACCTTAGATAGGGCCAAGTAGGACTGAATAAGAAATGCGTCATACTATCGTGTTACCCGTTGATTGAATAACGACTAGCAGCGATAAGTCTATTTCTGATTTACCTGTGGGTGTCCGAGAAATGTAGCCGTGAGGAGGCGACGAAGACCGGTGGCCTTTAGGGGTGGAACGGGATATCGTGCCAAACGTAAGAATTTCAGTGTAGTCTGAAAATAAACAACTTCCAGCGACTGGTCAGCGATCCGTGAAGCAAGTCATCTTATTCGAGCAAAAGGGAGAAGCGAAGGCAGCATTTGAGTTACTGTTAAAAGAAGCTTGTTAACAGCGGTATTGGACAAGCTTCGTCATACAATAACGACGATCCCGTGCTCAAAAAAAAAAGGTGGCGTTCTAGTCTGATACGAATTAATTAATGATAGTCTGACCGAGCTAAGGACAATTTAGGTCATGTGAATGATGTCGACCTGATGTCATATTGAACGTAGCGGCCGGTTTATACTTAATCCTCAGAATTATGAAATGTATGTCTTTGCATTCACTTGTGAAGAAGGCTGCTTTCTGAACAGTACCAATTTGCTAGTTTGGTCTTCAGGTTGAGTGAGGAACTTTTATGGCCATACGTGGTGTGTTGAAATACATAGCAAGAAGCCTCGTTTAGTAGTCTATAGTCTGGGATTAATCAAAGCGACATACTGCTAGTCACCGTCACAATGGCGTGAGTATCGACTAGAGCGATATGCAGTTCCAATCAATCTACGGACTGTCTTTGCACTGGTCAGAACGGTAGGGACGATAGTCCGACGAATAGGACAATAAATGTTATCGAGGACTAGTATGAAAACGTTAAAAAAATGCCGTTTTGACTGCATGTAGCCAACGTAAATGCTAGTTAAAGATGTTTTTGAGTCTGCTCGGACAGACGGTAGTCAGCAAGACCTAGATGAGTACGAAGTCAAACTATGGAAATACCGCATGCTTAGATAATTACGCCGTTAGATCAAAGTCCTTTGATTGAGTAATGCATAAATTCATCAGGTAACGGCTTGCTTTAAGGCTGGATATCTATAACCGCTTCAGCCATATGAGCTGAGCTAGACATGGGAATGCTACACTGCGGAAGGACAGGTGCGTGACGATAACTGGGAAGCCAAAAAGGCTGCTAATGATTCAGGCGACAGCCCTGGTGTAAATAGGTAGTCCGTGAAAAAGAAGAGATATCGAAAATCAGGGCAGAAGGACGGTAGTTTTGAAGTAATGACAATGTTAGACTCGTTCGCAATATTTTGTCCCATTAGAACGTTGTCTGGTCGCAAGTATTAGAAAGGCAATCCTATAGGTAGTCACCAAATTAAATGGAAGTGAACAATTAACGCAAACTGACTTTGGCAAAAGGAACGAAGAAATGTGGGTGTCAATCATGAAAGCTGACTACGATGACGGCCACGAGGACTAGGAAAAAGTAGGACAGCAGAGTTGGGTAGCTCTGCGCCATACGTTAGGAGCCATCATTTTCAATAACCTAGCCTATATTGTGGGACACTTGTATAAATCTGCTCCTGCATAAATCTATTCCAAAATTGAACTGCGGTCTAAATCGGACCAATTGAATTTCGACCATCCCTATATTGGCGACAGGACAGTCTAGCATAGTGAGGTTAAACTCCGTAAAGCCGATAGAGGGCGTCTAAGCGAGACAAGCGCGGATGCAGGCCCCACAAGTGCTAATGTTGGCCTTCATAATTGATCAGTAAAACCAGTAGCAACAAACAATTAATGTTTTTTTTTTTTAATTTTGGTTTGGATACGATGCGTTTATCCAGCCGGGTCGGCGAGAGTATTTAATAAAACACCTGCGTAATTAAGATGGAATATACGTATATAAAACCAAAGAACAATACAGGTGGAGCATAGACCAAAAAGACGGTATTATTCAGACATCAACCGAAATGGTACAAAATATATATAGGTGTTGCGCAATATAATTAAAAACGTAATTAGACCTAAATATTATTCGAACACGTTTTAAGGTAGATCATTATTCTTTATTAATATTAGTCTGCTTGTTTGACTCAGATAAAACTGAGATAAACAATCTAGAACAGAAGTTGATATCCCTTAAGTTATCGAGTAAGTATATTAGGATAATTTTTTATATAGTCGAGCCATTTCTAATCAATACTATCTACATAGAGATGTTTGGACGCGCCAATGTCCGCTTGCAATTAGAAACAATGGTCCAGTTTAATCACAGTAATAATAACTGTCGGCTCGGGTCAGGTCAGAAACGAAGATATCGTGTGACTCGAAGGCGTCAGCCGCCGGCAGCCTTCAACTAGCGACTTTTTTCCTTTTTTATCCTTGGTTGACAGGGCAAAGGAGAAGGGGTAACTTGGCCTTGTCTGGAAAGAGCGAAGGGTACAGCGGTTCGCGAAATAAAGCTCAGCCTGAGGATGCCCTTTAAGACCCAAGTAGTGACGGCCAAGGGAGCGGAGAGCTTAAGCGTCTGTTCGTGGAGTCGACCGGCGAAAGGAGTAAAGGGTGTTGAGGCTTTTTGACAGGGTGTTCTGGGGCGAAGTTTGCGCTGAAGGAGACAGCGAGGGTTTAGAGGCTTAGCGAACCTCTAAGAACAACTGGCGCGAGCTATGGCTAGATTTATGTAGTTAAGGTTTTTTGGTCCTCCATGCTATGGAAAGCCAATAGAGATGACTGCTGCTGATTCGCTGCTGGCTGTACTAACCAGCGTTGTAGCTCATTGGCGTTAGAGTCCCATTCAATGCTTTACTCTAGGATCATTTGGATCTTAGCTACAGTTTGGTAGTGAAGATCCTAGCTGGCCCTCTCATCACAGGCGGGAGTCAGATTGTGCGCGAACAATCTTCACCTACATAGCACAGTTCGCCGTAAACGGTGTGTATCTCTATATATATATATATACAAGTATTTGGTTATATGTATTTATTAAGACTCGTGTGTGAAACAAAATGTGAATTGACAATTATATATTCTAGATAACAGCAAAACTATAAGATGTTTGTCCATACCGGTATTTCAATATGTCTAACAGCTAATAGCAGCCTCGTAATTTGGAAGGTTTGTCTTTATTGCCTCTCGTAAAGGGTAGTGCGAAGTGTACATCATGGCTAATGCATACTTTGCAATAACGTTGCGTTATTATCTAACTCTCACTTAGGACAATGCTGGCTTCTGTGCCATGATAAAAAATTATTTAGTGTGACACTTTCAGGTACTACCTATTGTATTATCTGCACGTAAGTGCGATATTTTTTATTGAAGTGTTACTGAGATGGGTCGTCTACTAACGAATAAAACCTCACATATCCGAACCAGGCTTCAAAAAACTAGAACTTACGATCCCCATGCCACGACGGCCAGATGGCATTGTTTTTGGAAATAGGAATTCATAGTCATATTGATGATCTTCTCAAACGTGGATTTGTAATTATAGGCTTTGCTGTATAGCGCGGCACTGGCTAACATGCGGGCGGGCATAAGATACAGTGGGGTCAACAAATTCAACTCTACCAAGGACCCTTTCGGAAAATGAATCAAGAAAAAAAAAATTAACTCGAAGCAGTGAAGTAATAGCATTCTTTTAACTGAATAACACCAAAGCGATTCTACTGCCTCGTGTTTCCGGAACGATAATTTTATCTGTCCTGCGCGGCGTTTGTCGGTGCTTCATAGTGACGTTTCTTGCTCATTTTAGAAAGCAAGTTCTCTTCGCTGTTTGCCAGAGTACTGGTGACTTAGCCGTACAGAGTTAGGGGATTAGAAATCCTTGACAGTCGAAGTCCGACCCGCTAAGCGATCCTCGCGCCTGACATTTGGCACGTACGTTGGTGAGCACGAACGTTAAAGTACGCCTAAAGGGACGCACAACCAGCGCTTTGATGATCTCATTGTTTTTTCTCACGTCCAATACTGTGTTGCCTGTAAATGGTAACTCGCATCTGTGACGTTTCAACAGCCAACCGAGTTAGGTTTCTTAACTTAGACTATTGAAACTATTTTTTTTATTTGAGCGTGTTTTGTCAATGTATTGAAGTCCAAACTTAATTGTCGTTGCAACTACCCCTCGTCTTTGCTATTATGAGGAAGTTGCTAACGTATAAGTAAGTATTGTGGTAAAGGTACTTTCTCGTTAGAGGGCTGGTCGGCCAACCCGAGGAGAACATTGTAGTATTCTATATGGGCGTCAAGTGTCAATCTTAGAGTATAACTAGAACTACTTGTTCAGAACTTCGGAGAACGATCTCTTTTTCCGATACTGTTGGGTCACGCATACTTGTATTCAAATATACCAACCATGTTTAACGCCGTGATTTGTAATGCCTCGAATGAGTACCAGCATATGTTCAAGTGATCGGCCAAGTTCACCACCACGAACGGTGGAGCAGAAAGCAGATAGTCGCGGTGGAATTTGAAGTAAAACAAATCGTCACTTTCAGCTTTCAAGGGCGACCAGGCAAGCTCCCACACACTCACTGATTGAGGCATCTCAAAGCTGCTATTAGAAAGGGCTCTGGCTGTGGAACTTCTAAAACGGCTGGGATGTCTCTGTTTCGTCTAATGTGGAACGAGGGGTGGACGTTGGTTCAAGAATAGTCTTTGATGTAAACCCTTCGTAATGTACCATTTACTCAAACAAAATTTTACAAAGGACCGAATTAACTTGTCACCCCCCTATGTGCGACACAGGATACCACCTTGAAGGAGCAGCGTTTTCTGATTACTGTTTCTGTGATCTTGTTCGGTGTCATTAGTGTGTTATCTGTGCTAGTGTTTATTGCTGCTGATGAAGGTCAGTTGTCATATATCCTGTACAACATAAATACTAATTGCAATGTTCGCTTGTGCATTCATGCTAAAACGCTTGCGGAAACGAAATCTTAGATGGTAGAGAGTAGGGGGTGACAATTTCAGAGAATGCCCACGCACTAGCAGCACCTAACGAAAAACATGTATAGATTTTGTAACTATACCATTTCAATATTTCGATAGTCTGTTGCCGTATCATCCATTTTCCTCAAGTGTTACACACTGAAATTAGGTACACATATCCCTCGTTGTATAATCGATCTTCATCTATGTTTCGCACTTATGGGAGACTTACGGGACTTTTCTGTCGGTTTTACTATCAACTCCCTGCTTTTTTTTTATTTTCTGATAAACACATTTGTGCCTCATCCAAAATTTCAATTCAACTCAATATAAGATAGGCGACAACCGATGGCCCAACGTATCGAGTACTTCCCAAAATATTACTTCTTTTGCCTATGATCCCGTCATTCAGCTACAGGAAACGCTCGATTATTTCTCTTTTCTCCCGATTTTTTCATGTATGTATGTATGTATGTATGTATGTATAGCGTTTCGGTACGATGATTTTTGTTATCGTTGCCACAGCGGGGTCTGTCTTCGGGCTCTGTTTAACTCCAACATTTCATTATCCACTTTATCGGGTCGGCAACGCGTCCATTACCAGTGTCATCAGGACCAGCACAACAACGATGATGACAGTGAAGAACAGATACTGCGAAGTCACTAGCTAACGACTAACGAATAGCGTCCAATGTCGTTGCAAATTAAATTATAAAGTCACTCCTCCAATTCTTGTTTTCCCTTATTATAGAGTCTAGTGGTTGGTTTGCTACCTCGGATTGAATCAAACAAGGTTGCAGTTGAAGACTTTAACCGGGCTACGACAGCGTGAGCCGACGTGGCCCTGGATTTGCGCACGTAGACACATAGCCACATGGATGCGAACTCGAAACAAACAGGAGAGATGGAAGGCGACGAAGCATTACATATATATATATATATATATAGATATAGATGCACTGTCTGCAGTTAGTGACCAGCGGTCGCCCACCAGAGGTTGCTTCGTCCATTATTCAAACACATAATTCTGCCCCACTGTTTTATTGTGTCCCCCGGCGCAATACTCCTAACCGTTGCGTCCTGCGCTTCTAAGGAGAATGAGACAGTGGAGGCGCAGTAGCAGTAGAATGCATGGTAATATCAGAAAGCAGAAGAACCATGAGCGGAAGCGGAAACACAACAAGTAAAGACCGCTTAGGAGCTACAAGCAGTATTTCCCGCTGCTGGCATTCTGCCCCTACCTCTCCTACATGCCCATGCTTTGATTGAAGCTCCTGCCCCAGCTGCTGATCAGTCAACAACAAAATGGCTTAATAAAGGGACAAGGCAGCGCAGAGCTTTGAAAGCAGAGCGGCTCTGAGAAGATCCTAACGAAAGAGAACGGCCCCCGCTCGGTCGGACGGTCGATCAGACTTATTCTCTCAGTCCTGCTCCGTGGGTAATCTAAATGTGTGATAGCATAGCCATGCTTCGAGTTAGTCAGTGCCAACGTTGCAAAGTGGACATCGCCTCACCGGTCGCAAGCGCAACTCTCTGCCACTAGGGCTTTCTTCTTAACGTTTTCAATCCGTTGTAAGTGGATTCGGGATTTCGTCAATTAGTACTTTACAATGAAACGGGCCAACGACGAGCCAACGGGTAACTGCCTGTCAAGATAAGCGCGGCCTCACCGACTTGAAACAAACCAGCGGAAACCAGTTAGAACGGTTGATGAAAGACCTCCGTTGCCACTAGCACCGTAGCGTTCTCAGAGGAATTTTCTCTAAAAGCCATGATATTGCTGTCCATTGAATGACGCAAGGTAGCGGTAGGTTGTAGGGGTTAAGCGGACTTGTTGAGAAGCGGCGAGAGAACTCAAAGTGACTCATTCGCACACAGGTACATTGAAGCAACTGGGGCCTTTACTGGGGTTGGCTGATCAGTCAGTCGGCCAGTCAGCGAACGATGCGTCCATTCCCTTAATGTGCAGCAGTGCGGTCTGAAGCGAGAGTCCATCAGGAGCATTGATTAGTGATTTGACCGTTGCCTTAAACGCACGGCAGCATCTCTTCTGAAGCTGAAAGTAAACAGGATATTGGAGCTACTGACTACAGCTATCTTTCTTGACGATGCTGTTGCGTGTTCGTCGTAACGTAAACGGAAATCAAGTCAGAAACGGACGAAGAAGATGTTGCGCGATCACGCTCGCTCACTGCGGTCGATTAGTGCAGTAACTTTGGCAGCAGCGGATTCTTGGTCCAAGTTAAGTTGTGGCTATCTATATCAAGTTCTGTCCGAGCCGACTCTTACTTTCTGTACGGAAGAAAGACATTTTGAAAATCATACGCTATAACCGACCACTATTGATGGTTAGCTAGTAGTAGTCCGTCCGTTGCAACATCAGGATGACCGACAGGTGAAGGAAAACGGTGATATTTTTCTGTGAAAAGGCGGTGGGGGAAGACTGGCGATTTTTCCAGTTTCCACAGCTACGACACCGACATTTGCTTACCACCACTCAAATACCATACCCCTCTTCAGAACAACAACAACAGAAGCACAAAAACATCCAAGTTGGCGCTGAATCTTTTACTGACCTAAACCATAGAAACCCACCACTACTGCCAGAGCTGTATTACAGCTGTTCTATACGAGTGAAAACAGTCAACTAATGTAAGAAAGAATACGCCCGTTGTAACAGTCTCTACCTTGTGTACAAAAAAAAGAAAGAGTGGAAAAAGTGTTTCGGATAAAGATTCGGAACTAGCTCAAAATTTAGCCTTATTTGTAGTGTACATAAGGGGAATGGCCTGACAGCTAGAAAAGTAGCAGCTTCACTGAATCTCGATTATAAAAAAAATTAGATGAAGGCGAACCGTCAAGGGATTACTCAACTTTCGGATGCGTAGATAATAAATTAGCCAATAATAATAAGGTCAAGGCCTAGTCTTCATTATTATTGTGTTGAACTGCAAGTTACATAACAAAGTCAGTAAATCGTGATAATCATTATGGTGATTTTGGTGTTAACTAGCAACTTTGGCTATGACAGCCATGTTGGAAATAACTATTTCCATTAATGCGCTCTTTTTTAAAGATCACATCCAAAATGACGGGCTACAATACCACAGTACGCGAATTACTTACTTCGATTTAATTCCTATACCTGTTTAGCCTGCTTTTGATACGAACGCCACCTCCGGCGACTAATTATAACTTCGACGCCTTCGAAAGCCTTATTGAATGTTCACTTCCTACGCAACTATGGAAACTGCTGTTAGTACGATAAAAATGTAACAGACGAGACCTCAATTAAATTAATCATCAAAATATGACTCAACGTGCAGTGACTCAACACGTACTCAAGCACGTATACATGCGTATGCACGGCTGTTAACCAGTTGACTCCTTTGTAAGAGAACGAGAAACGAGGTTTATTACATCTATGTGTTTGTAGCGGCAGCACGAGAAAGAAAGCCTAAATTTGCTATATGAGCTTGGATTTTACTCTTTTCCTATGTCAAACTCTGCAACCCGTCGAACTGCAGTTAAATAAAAGTGGATCTGGTTTTGATCATTTTAGCGGTTTGTAAGCATTTCACAGTACATTTTCATTTACATACGGTTTTCATACATGAATAGTTTACGCATCTTTCTAGTGGTCGCCTCGTATACCCTATTCCAACGAAGCGTTGTTATTATGATATTGTTTTCAGCGTTAATTTCGTTTAGTTGAATTGCCGCCATGACATCTTCCCCAGTGTAAAAGGTAATTTTGTTCAATCGGCGACTATGGCGATCCGGTCGTGGAACCCTATCATTTCACCCAACGATCGGATGTCCCGGACGAGAACATTGCTCCCTCGTCGTGGCGCTCTGTTCTGTTAACTCCCCGTTGGATCACTTTGTCAAACCGTTCCCTCCGATGAAGCAGACTCCGTTCAGCTTTATCAAATAAAACCTTACCGCGTCCATAGCTACTGTGAGGCCGGCGAAAGTTCACACGCGCTTCTTCCTGCAGCGAACGCATTAGCTTGTTGTATATCTGCACTTACTTCACCAAGGGACAGTGCGTTCACCAGTCTACAGCAGTCGCGTCCGTTATTAATCCGATTAGCGTATTGCGGTTGTGTCATCAGAGAGCAGCTGCTCATCAAGCAACAACAGCTGTAGCAACGGGGAACGGTAACAACTGTGGTGATAACTTTAAAAATTACCTCATTTACATTCATTAGAAAAGGAAAAGGGTGCGGTCCTACTGCGAGGTAGCATCTAGCTATGGCCATGCTTGACAATAATCACAATAACAATATTGGGCTCCCATTGCGCTAATTTGTTTTCATAATAGATAATTCAGAAAATGTCTATCGTAGTACAATGGACACCTACGAATGCTTGATAAAAACAGCAGTTTAAAGTTACTTAACGTTGAACTCTAATTGACAGAATAACATGAGATTTGCCTTTAAGCATATTGTAAGCATTAACAAGCACAGCTAAACGAAGTTGTTAAGTGTTAGTACAGTCTTAAAGTTCTTTTTTTACATTAGCCAATCGTAAGGATAATAATCTCTGTGAGCGTATTTTTCAGCGTTCTCATACATTATTTTGTTTATATGAGTCACATGTTAGAGCACGTATGAAAAGCGGTCATAACTTGCAGAGAACTTAGCAGTAAAACACAATACTGTATTATTCAATGCTTACCACTACCGTTGTAGACTATCATCAAGATGTCACAGTGAATATAACAGTCGGTTTGTCAACTGGTTCCGAATCCAATTATGGTCAGTCCGAAATTGTTGGCTCCAACAATACCCCTCTAATCCATTTACTTAACTTTGATCATTCCAATTTTTTACTTCTGGTAGCTCTGCGGCTTATTTCTTATAGAAGCTGGTTAGGATCCTTGGTAGTTAACTTCGTTGCCCCTAACAATCGCCTACTTTAGAAGCTTGTCTTAGCTGACCGACAGACTCAATGCGCATTTAAGGAAGCCTCATTTCATTGCATCTCAGGCTTGGTTCTAGCCTTTATCAAAATTAGTTTCACTGCGTTATCCTTAATTCCGATTGCCGAACAAGCATCCGGATATGTTTTTCGGTGTCAGAGATTTCGGTGTCAGGGAAAAATAGCAAGGTAAATTATTCAGATCGGAACGATTACGATGCTAAAGGTTACCCATAAAGAACTAGCCTCCATTCCGGCAACGAAGTTGTCACTGGGACGATATCACTTTCGCGTACCGTTCCTCTGGACCTTTTCCCTGTTAGTCATTTTCTGTTTCTGCGGCGCTCCTTTTGCTTTGCGCACTTTATCCTCGTGTAGCCCGTTCCCTTTACCATTGTCTATTTCCTCTGCAGAAGTCTATTCTTTCCTGCAAACGATTTCGCCCACTCGCGAGAGTAAAGAAGGCTTGCAGGGAATGAACTGTCACACACACAGCTGAAGTGTTTGTAAAAGCAAAAAACAAAAAGCAAGATTCCACTCTACGCCTCCAAAGGAAGAAGACGAATAAAGAGGAGTTGGCGATGCTTTTTCAAGATAATAGCGGTATAACGGATAGAGCGGTTTCAATGGGAGCTGCCGGCAGCTCCGGTCAGAGCAACCTGGGTGCAAAAATGTCTACTATTTTCGTCTCTTACCCCCCCCCCCTCCGCCCGTTCTTGCACTTCCCGTATACTCGCTATCGCCGACAACTCCCGCTTTGAAGGTCTTCTACGCGGCTACAGGAGTGCCCGGTGCTACTGCTGGTTCTCCTTGTCCTTTAAACTCCGAAAATCCGGCCACGGTCGCGAACGATCGTTCCTGTTTTTGATGAGGAAATCGGTGCCATTTACATCCCTAGCATCGCTACGGAATGAGAGGCTTGCAATGAACGGTTGTGTTGCTGTGTATTTCTACGCTGACGGCTGCTGCTGTCTGAAAGCTACGCGCGGTGTAGCTTAACTCTCCCGCTTGCTCTTAGAATAAGTGTAAAAAAAAGAGCATACGAGAGAAAACGAAAAGACGGCGAAAAAATAAGCCGATCCGAATAAATGCAAGGGTATTGGGGGAATAATGAAGAGGACAGCGGTGAAACAGAATAACGAGGCAAGACGCAGCATCCAGAGTCGCCTGTGGCCGCTATGCCAGTGTAAGTGACGAAGATATCCGAATTGGCCTAGGTCAGACTTCATCCCGGCTCACACTCGTGAACTACCCACCACAAGTCTAACAGCTTATGCTCTTCCGACTCGTTGGTTGTCTGGCTCCGCCAACAGGAAACAATACACAATAAAGCCTGTGTGTTATTCCCAATGAATTATACTATGGGTCATGCCAAAGTTAACTTCAAAATGATATATACTTCAGCCCAAAACCCTTTTCCCCCTTATGCTCGCCCTTAACCTCCATTTATCCGTGCAATCGTCTATAGGAGGCACATTTGCCCAGAAGATACTTTTCTTGGAAGCGTCTTATCGTTTATCGACGCTTGCTTTTGAGAAGTATTGGCCGTAGTAGTAGTAGTAGGATATGGCTTCAAGGGCTCTTGTTGCTCAGCCAGCGGCTTTCATTGTCTTAGATTCAGCGTCTGCAGCTTGCCTTGGCTTGCTTGTCACTGACCCTCTTCCTTTCGCCCTCGACACCCTTATAGAGAAAGTAAGGGAGAAAGTAGAAGGGCAAGATAACACAGCTAACGTAGTGAAGTTCTGCAGAATGATAAAGTAAAGGGAGAGAGTTTGGGCCAAACCTAGAGGAAAAAGCTTTCCTTTTTGTCTCTGCAAGGCGTCCTCGTTGGAAAAGGCCCGAAGGCAAAAAAATAAAAATAAGAACAACACTATCGAAGGTGGAGACGGACAAAACTTACCTTTTCCCCTCATTCTTTCATTAACGCGATTAGCATCATTTTAACTCCGCGAAAAATTAAGCCAACCAACAAACAGCCAGAGAACCAAAGCGAATCGCTCCCGCGTATTCAGTCTTCGACTCACTGTCAGAGCGGCGTCACCTCTGTGGTCGACGTAAAGTAGTAAGTTCTTGTGAGTGGCATCGGCTGCTCCTGCGCAAATTGCCACTGCCGCACGTTTTGGCAAGGAGGCACTGAGTTTTTTTTCACTAGGCCTGAACAGGCCACGGAGTACTGCCGTGTCTGTGTATGCGTGTGTGGCCTGCTACTAAACTGAGTGCAGTAGTTACAGGTTTATTTCACCAATTTTATGCCTCACTGAGCCACTCTTCGGCTAAGCCTCTCATTCACTCCTCTCTAAGCGTGCTGTTCCCAGTTTCTTGCGCAGCGGTGCTGCACTTGGGTTTCGCTCTAGGTGCCGAAGGGGGGCCAGTCTCGATTGCCATTCGCGCAAAGCTTTCTTTCTCTCCCCTTTTTCTGTATTTTCGTTCGTGCAATTTTTCGGTCATTTGCTTCGACTGTTACGCTTCTTCTTTCCCCGTTCCGAAGGATTTCTTCTAGTCGGGCCTTTCCCGTTTGCCCCATATCGCGCCTGCTTCCGAGAAGGGATGCCAAAACAACAAGCAGATGTCCCTAAATGCTCCACATCGATAAATAAAGAAGCAAGAGGACCGCAGAGAGGATCTCTTGCGTTACCAACAGCGCCAGCAGTTGCAGCAATAGGCGATGGAGGCAGCGACAACATGGGGTACTAGCAAATGCCGTTCTTCGGAAGAAAAACGATAGCATCAGGATAGCAAAAGTCATTGTAGTAGAAATGCTAGAGGTGGCTACGCGGTAGTGCGTCCTCACTGCTAGCGATACGCGCTCGGTTTTCGGAAATGGTATTGTTATCGGTACGCATGTGCGAAACCACTTAAGTTCGCCAAAACTATCTCACCTGCTGTCTACAAGAGCTTTAACTGGTACAAGTGCTCAGAATACCAGAGGACAGTGAAGGAGTAGCTAGAAGTAGCAAAGGGAAACGCTGCTAATGCTAAATACCAATCGCCCACACGAAAAGGAAAAACATATGGGTGTATAATACTGCGTACAAAATACGAAAATAAATTACAACTATAAAATGCTGCATGCTTAACTGTGAACTATAATGTAGAACTGTACAAGAGCAGGTAGTTGTGTTCAATCTTAAGGCAGGTTTTGGAACAGCTCATAACAGTAAGGTCTTCTGCCTTTAATACCGTAATTAACTTTCGGTTTCGTACTTACTACGCATTTATTTCGCCTATATCAGAGACGATTATATCTGTCGTCAAAATCTATCCGTCAACTTCCATCGATCTTCATTTCATAGGAAATATAGTAACTCCTACAACAACCATTTGCAAAGTTGGTCTAATTTAAGGACCACGCCCTTAACGAAAAAATGTTTACTAAGATATTGGATTGTGGGACTAGTTCACTAGCTCTTCAAGGTACGTAGATACACACTGGGTAGGCCTGTTTACGAGTTATTTTTACAGTTCGATAATTAATGCGACGCACGCATGACAGTTTGTTAAATCCGTTCCGTTTCAAATTGCTGATCTATTACATCATGGATTAGATTTCTAATGTAGTAAATTAGCGGTAATTCCAATATTTGTACTGTTTTGTGTCAAAAAGCCTTAGCCCGCCAGAACGTTAAAATCATCGCCTTTGAATGCACCGAATCACACTACGCTCTAACGAAATTTCAAAAAATTAAGAGTCAACAACGCCGTCAATATTTTGACTTACCGAGCGCAGTTTCACATTTGCACCCTATATGTACAACAAAGTGTGCTTCAGTTACTCGCTATTCATGTGGCCGTACTACACTGAAACCTCAACAATTCATTCCTCGTTCTGCGCTCTCAGTCATCAAGTACCACATAGGCTAAACATTATCCCCTCAGACCCTTCTTAACGAAAATAATTCCACTTGCGTGCCTGCAAAAACGCCTTCAGCTGTCCTTCGCCGACTATTCAGACTCCCTTCAGCGTACAGATGGTCGTTTCTCGTATAACAGTTGATTGTTCCCATTAGCTAGTAGGCTAACGACAGCGAACTTCCAAGCGTAAGTCACAACGCTACGGATGAGATCGACGACTGGAAGATCAGTGCGTTTAAGTAAACGACGGCGGCCGCTCCACTGGCATTACAGAACAGGGACTCGCACCACCGACACGAAATTTCTAAGACCAAGACGACTACTACAGTGTTTAGTAGTTGGTATGTCGAGAATTAGACTTACGTCGCTTATGTTCTTCTGCTAGATCAGCGACTCGCTGCCGGCCGGTCGGTTCACCGGCTTCGTCATCGAGACTCAGCGCAAAAGGGCCAATGCAGAACACGAGTGCTGGGGCAGGGCATTGGGTGAGAGGGTGTTGGCATGCAGTAACGAGTCCCCACTGAACTGTAGTGGAGACATAGCGTACTGTGGGGCTACACAGTGAAACGCTGCCGAGAGAAAGGCAGAAACCGAACGCGGAAATGCAAGTGCATCGAGCTCATATAGATCTGACCGTTTTTGCGAACTGGGCGGTCCACGCCAACCCACATAGGGAGAGCACACTGACTACTACCGTTGTCTTTCCCCGAACTTGTCTGTGCGCGCCTTGAAGCTTAGGGTGTTCTATAAAGTTCGTGCAGGCGCCGAGAAAGGAAATTAAAGGGCGGCGCTTACATAGGCCCTATTGGTGGCGAGCGCCTTGTAAGACGGCGCATATTTCCTTTACCGGTAAGCTGGCTGTTGTCGTGCCAACGCGCGGATATAGCTAGTGGAAACGTTAAGGTTGGGGCTTATAGCTAGGGAGTCCCGCTTATACAGCGCTTTATAATATTGGCGGTACGGGCAGGGGATGGGCTGTCGTTGTCAAAATGTACCTTTTCGTACGTTATACTTTTGCTCTGGCTATTACTGTGTTGAGTCAACTTTAGTCTACTTAAGCATTACTCTATACGCAGAAGAAGACAGGTTGGACTGATCGCAACGGGCTTTTGGTTGAGAATACATGTTAAAGAGGGCTTCTTGTTACGTTATCTGGGGAAATCTGGTAGGCTCGGTGGATTTGGATAATGCCGTGGCTGATGTTTCCCGCAAAGTTGAATTACACGTAAATAATATTAAGGACAAACGGATAAAAATTACAAATCTGCTGTTGATATTTCAGGCACAGTTTTTTTTCTTTTTTTTTTTTCTCTAGGTTATGTGTGTGTGTGAGTCTAAGTTAGTTATATTTAAATATCATACAAAGCTTAAATGATATTTCTATTGTACGCCGCGTACAACGATGTCATGTATCTCAGCAGATTTCTAGCTTGCATAAAAATGGAGGCCAATGGCAAGAGACAATGGAGTCCGTTTCTAATGAAGGACCATTTAAACTATCTCTATTAAATGGTCAGACTACACCGAGTCGTATTGCATTGGCGTCACTTTGACAAGGTGTACCGCCTGCAAAATTACACAACAACGAGCAATAACATATCATATCGCTGTTCGTGCCGTTAAAGCGCAGAGGCAGCGCTACGAGGGAAGAAAACACAGGAAAAGAAAAAGCAGAACTCAAGCAGCGAGTTGAATTGGAGCTAGGATAAAGAAAAATGCGACAGTTATGAAAAAATGCTTGTGCCATGCACAGCATTTCGTATTTATACTGTATTGCCTCTTTCATAAGTTCAATCGCTGTTGCTGGTCCGTTTCTCTGACGTTCCGACGATGTCTCAGATCTGCCTGATAGCTTGTGCAATGCTCTGTATATTCTGTTGAGCTAACCTCAATGGCAGCCTCTGTTTCTTTTCTGTGTGGATGTTCTTGCTGGCGGTGCTAGAGGTCTCCTACGTTAAGGCAGCGTCGTTCCTATGCACCCCTTTAGATGTCTTCTATTTCTTCCTTCAGCGTCGCGTTTTCGGTAGTGGACTGGCTGGCGCTTGTCGCTCCACAGTAGTTCGGTTATGTCCGCACGGTCGATGGTCCAATGAACCCGCAGCGAGAAAGAACGCTCACTACGTGAGCAGTTCATAGACCGCCTAGCGAGACGCAGGGGCAAGACACGGCAGCGTAGGGCATACTAAACGAAAGAATGAACGAAAAGGAAGCGCGCAAATAACAAGTCCATTTGACTCTTCGTACCCTCTGCTACCACAAACCTCTTTCTCTTTTTGCCTAGTCTACCTCTGCTCGTCACAACTGAGGTCGTCCTAGATCCCCTAATATCTGAGTCTTTCTGGTTTGATTTCGTATCTTTGATTCCCTTTTCTGCTGTGTCTCGTCTGATCCCCGTTCTACTGGCAGAGCGAAAGAGTACGAATAAGCTGAGCGACAAACGGATTCAAGCATTGGTGGGGACCTTCGTCTTTGTCCATCTATTCGCCACTGCTTCCCAGTTCCCTAGAAATGTTCAAGACTCGACGGAAGCAAATGTGGTTCGCTACTGCGGCCACAATCTGAGGTCCAGCCGGGATCAAAACATCCCGCTGAAGATGACCCAACCAGCACAATCGACGTCGCCGAAAGTCTTCAGACAGATATATATACAGGGACGGGGGGGTGTAACTGCATGGGGTATCGCTACAAATCCCACTGACTACTTATCAAGCACCCCTTATTATTCCCAATGCCTCTGCTTCGTGCACCAAACAGAGTTCGTCAAGCGTGAAAGCTAAACTTGTAGAAAAGTGAGAGCGTTATATAGCAGCGGGTGTAGCAACACCAGCAGCATCAGTAGCAGTCGTAGAAACAGCAACGATCTCTTTCCCGGCGTATAGGGAGGAGAAAAGGTCCAGCAGCTGAAAGAGTCGGTGTAGGGGTTTGTAAAACCAGTCTATGGCCCCGGCGGCGACGGGTGGTTGATACAAAGTGAGACGAAAGGCCAAAACGAGGCTGAAAGGTGGCCTGATCGTTGCCCCTTTCGAGTCGGCCCTAGCAAAGAGTAGCTCCAACGAGGGACGGGCACTTCTCGCAAGGCTGAGTAAGAAAGCTTGGAGTGAGACTGCGGACGAAAGCGTGACAGGGAGAAAAATAGATAACATGATGATAGCGGATAAGTACGAGAAAAAGAAAATACGACAGGCTGGACGGAATGAGTAGCGACCCGCAACTCGGTTGAACTGGATGGGTTCCTGAGTTCATTCAGGCCAATGAGAAAGCCTTGGACTGGCTGAAAAAGCGCAGTCTTTTCTGCAGTCCCGTACTAGGTGCATCCAATGGCGTCGTTTAGTATTTTTATGCATATTGTTATGCTTTATACCGAGTTCTCTTAGTAGTGCGTTAAAAGAGGTAAGGTAAGAGAAGCACGTCAATTCTTGTCATCTTACTTGATAATAAATGCCGCCTTGGGCTTGCCGGTTAGAGAATTTAGGAGCTTTAACAAGGAAAGATCACAAGGCTAGCTAGTTGATGCGCAGCTCCTTTTCTGAGACGTCCGATGTTAGCTTAGTTCGCACATCAGTACGACCAATCTGCGTAACCACAGGCATCAACAGAGCAGGCTCAGAATAAAATAGATGGTATAAAGTGCGATTTCTGCCTGCCACTAGCCGACTTGACGCCATATAGCAAGAGAACGGATGTACTCTATCTAGATTTTCTTTACATGTTGGATCCCTTTTGCCCCTGCTATTCCGCTTTGGCGTCTGCTGCCGATGAACACCGGAACCATATGGTTGCTTGATGGCTGGCTGTCTGCTGGCGTCAATATGTGGTCGCCATTATGGTGATTGTCGTTACGCTCAATACCGATGCATCCTGAAGCCCGTTTGTAGCATAGAAGTCTCTATGCTTCGACACAACGAACGACTACGGTGTCGACAGGGGCCATGACGCTGTCTGCTGATGTCACAGTCGATGCTGTCAGGTGACGAGAACAGACGAAGACGACCGTCAGAATCTAACCGTATATGAAACGGAGAACGGCTCCGGGCAGGAACCGCCGGCAGCAAGAGCAGCATGGAGGCAGGCAAATAGACAGACAGACAAGCAGGCACAAAGAACAACTAACTAACAAATATACAAACGACGAACATGAACGTTTAAGGAACAGAAGGAGAAGATGAGACCGACTGTATTAGGATGATGACGACAATGTCGACAGTCTCGATAACAGGAGAGAAGTAACGGAAAAAAGCACGGCAGCGTCGGAGGTGAGAGCGGGTCTCAGAATCTGGCGGACTCTCGAGCTGGTTTCTAAGGGGAGATACGGGAGAACGACGACGAAGGACAAGTGACGATGGATAATGCCGCGAGGAAAGAACGAGATCAAAACACGCAGCTGTGCAGTGAGCGCACAGGTGGACGAAGTAAAAGAGGGAACCGGACGGGTACGACAGTTGTCAAGGGAATGTCATAAATTCGCCGGATCTCAGAGAAGCAAAGGCGATAGGCGCAGAGAGATATAAAAAATAAAAAAAGAAGAATGATGGGGCAAAGGAACGTAGGATCTGGGCACTGAATGCTGGGAAAAGCCCTGTGCGCCGCTTCGACAGCCGAAGGGCAACGGAAGACGAGCAGCAGAAGTGCGACCGCCGGCGGAATTTAACCTGAAAGAGCAAGGCGTTTCTCTCTTGCCTCTCGGCGTTGCCGAAAAGGTAACGCTTGTAACAGCAACTAACACAACGTACTGCACAGAATCCCGAATCCCACTAGGACCCTTTGCGTTCTCGCCTTGAGCCCCTGCCCGATGATGTCAGGATAATGTTCGCCACTTGCTGCTAGTGCTGCTTCTGCTGCTATTTCGTCGACGGCGAAATAGCGCTAGGGTTGCTTTTATGCAGCTTTGAGCACCACCAGCAAGGCTCGCGCATTGCCGCCTTGTAGAGAGAACTAACAGGCGACGCGTTTTTGTATCGCCCACTTTAATGCCGCTATAAGAGCCCGTTAACTCCGAATGAAATAAGATATACGTAACACTTTGACGGGCAGTCCCGCTATATGTATCTGATATTACACCGGATTTGCTGTTTATTTTCAAAACAAACGATATCTGCGAAGTAGCATTACACTGTATCAATTTTAAACATATATTTTATTGTTAATGTCTAAATAAAATGCGCCTTTCGGTCGGTACACGTTAGAGTTATATATCTAACGTATAAGGCCTTAGTTCTCCGACGCCTAGAGCTACGCTCATTTTAGAATCGTACTTCGTAAACGTTCGTGCGGACATCATTGCCACTATCACTTCATCCAGCGAATTCTGGCTGGTTTAACCAGGCCGATTGCAGACGAAGAGTCTCGATGGATCTCTCCGTCGATCCCATAGTTGACTCCAACTACTGCAGTCAAGAGGGGAAATCAGTCCGCTGGTAGCCACAGCGAAGGTGGTGGCTAAGGTTGCTATAACGTGGCCGACTATGGTGGCCACGATGGTTCACAGGTTCTTGTAGGAATTGAATTGAATTGCTAAAACGATATCGGCACTAAAAACAGGGCCTGGGTCACAACTGGCAGCAGCGTCCAACGAAAGAACGGGTGTTTCTGGTCCCAGTTGAATTCCCCGGATGTCCAGACGAGCACGCCATGAGACGTCGTCGGTATCTGGCCCACTGGGTGTGTTGACGAGGGTCTATCGTGAACGTGGTTCATTGGCAGTTTGGAAGCTATCGCAGGAAGCTCCTTACTCTTTGGTGACGGCGCATTGTCAAAAAAGCCCACGACCACCATCGCCGCCAGCCTCGGGATGCACAGAGGGCGATGACATAATTGCAGCGAGTGGGGTGGCCCATTAGGGGGAATCGGCGGTGTGAGGGGTCTTGGGGACTCCTGAAAGGAAGTAGGGGCGGCCAATTATATCCGGAAATTGTAGCATTTTAATCTCAAAGGTCTCCTTTTCTCTTTTTCGCTATCGTTCTGATCCCCTTCCTGGTTTCGCCGTCTGTGGCTCTCCTTTTTTATGTTCATAGGCGGCGTTGTCGTCGCTTTCCCTTCTGGTTCTTACTGCTTTTCCAAGTTCTAGCTCTCTAGCGCTCTAGTTTCCCGCAGTCGAAACCTTTTACTTAGCTGATGTCAAGCTTCGCAGCTCGTAAAACGAACGGCAGGCATCGTAAGGGCTTTTGAGGCCCGTGAACCGTATTATGCAGGCCGAAACAGAAGTGCCAGGCAAGGCTCAGATCCCAAAGATTGAAAAGGGCCGCCGCTGGGGTGGTCAGGAGTTTTCTAGAAGAGTCTACCAAAGGGGGGTTCGAGTAGAAAAAGAAATAAGGATCGAGCAACACTGAAAAAGGGTTTTCTCCGTAGGCACCATTGAGGTGTTGGATTGCTGCTGCTTCTGCTGGTGCTAGTATGGCTACTTCCTGCTGAGGATCCCGGTTACTAGAATCACGCACCGCCGCATTGCATGCAACGGCTGCTTCGAAAGAGTGAGCAAAGGGGTAAGCCAAAGGAAGATATAATTCATCCTAGTGCATAGTTTGCTAACAGCGCAACGGCTGTCATAGTTATCTCAGAAAACTCGTAGCTGCTGCCACATCCACCTTCGACTGCCCAGCTAGGGTCTCTGAACAACGAATTGCAACCACATCGATGCAAAATTTTGCCAGTCTTGTGACTTAGCCTCATGAGAACTAACAAGTCCGAACAACTGGCTTTTCCATCGAGCAGCTGGCATCTATAGAATTAACAGAGGAGTCGACGAAGCTAAGGCTAACGAAAGAATCACCAAGGCCTGGCTACCATGTCCTTCTATCATCTTCCATTTCACCGTTATCCTTGGCTAGGAAAAGTGAGTATTTTCCCTGCCAAGGCTGGGAAGAAAGAACGAGGCGAGAATGACCGAAAAAAAAAAGGGCGAGAGCCGGATAGCTCAGCAGTAGGAGGATTGTAATTACTTTGGGCATTATCTCCGAAAAAAGACTAACTAGAGTGTCTGGTAGTAGTAGTAGTAGTAGTAGCTATAGCGTGTTGACGTCCATGGTTACTACTGTCGCATTTTCTCTTGGATGAGCAAGATGGTAGACGACGCGTGTTGAGGCCTAGCAGCCTAAAAACGACGGCAGCATATTTGGAGATCGGGAACGGTGCTGCCGTTGAACGAAGGCGATTGTTTTCGCCGCCTTACTTGTGTGGAGCTGAGAGGATTCTGTGTGTTAGACGGAACAGACAGGGTTATATCTCGTCTGTGTGGTAATGTAGACTACTCTTAGGTAGCTAGATAGAACCAGTCGAGATGACTCGATCCGGCGTGATGCAGGCCCGCGAAACGAGTTCATGATTGGCCACAATATATGACTATAGCTAGGTGTACTGCTATTAGTACTGCTATTTTGTGTTACTCTTTGGATTCGATTTCCACTGTTTGAAAACACTAATTCGATATAATTTATTTATACTGTCTTTTTTGGTTGCTATTGCAGGTAGGGACGGAATCGAAGAGAGAAAACTCTTCTGGTCCTCGTATAAATTCGGTATGTGTGATGATCCGTGTACTCCGAAGGAAAATCACGTGTGTATAAATTAGTATAAAAATACCTTTTATTCGTAAGTGCTTGTTGGTCCTTAGGTGCAGTCGAATATTAAGGGTTTATTTGTTATTTGTTTACTTCCATAAGTGGGTCTATTGGATTACGGATAACTGAAAATTGAAATCAGCAGGTGTTTTGCTTGTGAAACGTTGTTTTTCGGACACGAAAAAGGCTTAAAAGGAGACAAGAAATAATTATGTAGGATTCGTATATGTTACGCTGCGGTCATGTGAAGCCGCCTGTCTGGACCTTGGGAATAATATTAGCAGTGAGGAAATCAAAGCCAATGGACCCGTGACTAGAAAGCTCAAAAGACTCCGTTCCTAGTAATTAACTTGTGTTAGCCTTCACTTTGTATAAGAAACGATTTTTGCGACCGGGAACAGCTAATCTATGTAGATTTTTATACGTCCACCAGACAAGACCCAACGTAGATAGTGAACTACTTATCATTAGCTCTGCGATTTAACGTAATTCTTAGAATTACATACATATAAATAAGTCGACAGGGATCGTTCGCGCTACTGATTTGAGAACATTATCTAATAGCTGCTTCAACCGGACGGTCCCTGTCAAGCTCCTGACTATTGGAGATTTTGAGACAGACAAGGTACGAGCTTTCAGGCTTTAGCTATACTCGCTATACTTTCTTCTTCACAATCCAAGGTAAAGCCTCACTCACCTCGCTTAATTTATTGTTTTGCACAATTTACACTTACTTTTTCTATGTATAGCTACAGCTATAACTGCTAAACGAGCATATACATTTTACGTACTTCTTGTTGCCAATGGGTCTAACGGAAATCAAGGAATGGTTCATTGATTCTCTTTCGCTTCAAGTGTTTCACGTTAGCCTAAATGAGACATTGCTACCGCCTTTGCATGTCGAAGTAAGCTCAGTTATTAAGCCACCTCGCTGTCTTTGCTTGCTTACTATAGACTCGCTGTGCCCACTAGAAAGTCAAAACAGAAACGGATCCGATGGATTAGGGAATCATTAAGTTTAGGCCTGAATATACTAACATTTCTTGACGCCTTCCTAGGTGCTAGGTTGTGTCTTTCCATGCTTGGCTGGGGTCAGTCTGGCGTGTGGAGCTCGCTCGTCCTGCTGGACTCTGCTGTACGTGCACTGGTCTTAGCTGCTAGGTCAAATTTCCTCTGGGTTTGTCGGTTCTTGAAAAGTAAGGGGAGGAGCGGCGAGATCAGCGGTACCGGACATACAGGAAGCCGCGATAGGTTCGTTTAGTTTAGAGAACGTTGAAGGCATGAGTCTTCCTAAGCATAAGGCAGACTTCTACCCCTTTTTGCCCTTCACCCCCTTTTGATACCCTTTCGACTAAGCAAGCAGCTTGAAAAGGATGAAACAAAGTTTCACTCTTGCACTTCACACCTATTCCATGCTGCTGTTGTTGGTGCAGATACTGCTGGCCGCTTGGCCTATTTCACAGTTTCCCAGGCAGGGCTTGTCAGACTGACTTGAGAACTGTAAAGTGGTGCGGCCTTAGCTTGCCTTTGCAAGCCTATTGCAAAGCTGCTCGTGGAAATTCTAGCACTAATGTCGGCTTTTCCTGATTATCCCTGTGGCCGACTAAGCCTACTTCCTAAGGTGAATCGACTGTGGAACACAAAGTACCAATACCTTACTTAGTTCGCCGCTGTACTGCTGCAAACCAAACGAGAGACAACGCGTGCGAACGGCTCAGGGGAAACTTCGAGGAGTACCTACTTACAGTAGCGAGCAGCAAAACCAAAACAGAACCTATCTAATAGCGCAGCAGCAATGAGACGATGGGAAGGACTTCTTTTTCTCCCTCCTTCGTGCTTTGCAAACTTGGCACCAGTCAGTAAAGGAGAGCATTGCAGTGCAGGAGTAATTCGCCGCAGTTCACATGGCCAACAGGCTCTGAGCGTTGCACGGGAGTACACGAAACAGGGGGCGGCCGTAGCTCGAATAGGCTTAGACAGCAATAGATTTAGGAGTTTAACTTGGTCTGAAGTAGTTCAGAAAACGAGACTGCGGCCTACCGAAGCTGCCTCGGGTACTGCACCTACTGGACATTGCTAGTATTTCTGGTTCTTTTTCTGCTGCTATCGGCTGGCGGCGGTTCCGTAAACAACGCAAGGGAGTGAAACAAGGATAAGTTGCATGAACGGAATGAGACGGGTTTTGAACAAACCACAGTCTACCAGGTGTAGGTAATAGCGTCCACCTGTCAATACCATGTATATAATATTGTATACATAAAAATATATATAAAACATTTATTTCTTTATAGTAAGCGTTTTGCTTGTAAGGGTCGTTTACTTTAGATAAACTGTTAGAATTGTAAGCTAGGTAGTTTGTTCGTTGTGCCACCCGGCGGGGCAACCCTCGGAAAGAAGAAATGAACAAACGGACGCTCGAGAATAGCTTACACAGCTGAATCAGAAGGAAATGAGCAATCCACAAGTGGATTAATTTCTTTCTGACCGCTTATTGCCTAGGAAGAGTCGGCAGATTTAGCGTCGGGTAGATAGATCAAAAAATGTGTAACTTCTGTGTAAGCAGAATTCGGGCGCTGCTAGGACCGTGTCGCTGGACGTCTCTACCAGTTAGATGAGTACTCCGTTTGCCTGTTCAGTTTCAGTCTGATAGGAAATTTTATTTCCTTTGGGTCGCAGAAAACAACCGAAGTTTCTTCGTGCAAGGAAGTCAAGCCCGATTCCTTTGGAACATTTGTCGGTCGACCGGTCTGGAGCCACCGAAGCGGGCGGCGTGGCCGGTTCCGTCCCGTCGTCGATCCCTACTTTGGGTTCTGAGGTACGCATTGAGAAGGTTGAATGACTCTAGATTAACCCAAGAAACATCGAAGAAAAGCGCAAGCTACCCAGTCATTGTCAACTTGATTCTCTCGAAAAAGACTTGCTCGAGCTGAACGACTGAGTCGAGTCTGTTCGGGTCTCCTCAACACTCATTAAAAGAACGCTACGCACAAACACACTCACCAATGGCCAGCGGTAAGAACTGACTTGACGGGCTCTTACGAACTTCAGTTTGGGGCTAAAGCCAATTTATTTATTGTAAAAGCGGTGAAAAACGACGCTGTTCCTTTTCGACGGGAAGGAGCAGCTATTGCTTAACCTAAGTTTAAACTCATTAATTACGTAATTGCTTCCTGCTTACTTGTTCTCCGCTGCTGGCATGGAGTCAGTTGTTGAGTCCGATATTGTTTTTAATACTATATGAAGCCAGATAGGTTATTAAGTCATATGTACAGCTTTTGAAGTTGGGTCGTAAATAATTAAAGACATATTATTGATGCGAATGGCGACACGAAGATCCTTCAATGGTAAATACTTTGGCCCAATATGCTTTGTTATTTGCTAGCTATGTGTTGGAAGCTTGTCGAAAGCGTAAAACATACAAAACAAATCCTTCTTTGTCTTTTAGCGTTTTCCGAGCAGGCTTGCTTAATAACTTCTATACGTAAATTGAATCAACCGCAGTCAGGCAACATGCTAAGTTAGTTTCGTCATATGAGAGACACATGCAAGTTAGCGGGAAATGTCAGCTCCACAAATACTTCAAGAAATAATAGCAATAATAAACGTCACAGCCACTTAGAATGTCAGTCTACAATAGCCTGTACGCTCAGACGTAGTTGCGTTCGACAGAAAGCTACAATGGCGATTCGAGCAAAGTCGACAAGCGGCAGACAAAAGAAAACCAATGATTTGATAATATTCCGGCTCGCTACCAACGGGCTAGCGATCCCTGTTCGCCATTGTTCTTCCGAGCTGCTGATCTTCTTGTCGTCCGCTCCGCTCTGTCCGCACCGTCGTCAGCTTTGCCGCGAGAGCCATCGGTACTACCCGCAAATGCCTTTCCCCGTCCCTCTTTGCCCACCTTGCCCCCCATCGTGTTCCCTTCTTATCTATCGTCTTATTCCACCTCTATCGTATTCCCCGTATTGTCAGCGGCGAGCACACTCAAGGGAGATAGAGTATCGGTCGGTAATCGCTCCCCGGAGTCGGTGATAGGAGATAACGAAAGGAAGGCGACTGCAGGGCTGGAGGGCCGGTTATCTCCTATTTAAAATATGATTCGAGAAAGGCCTTGTTCTGTTATAGCCCCTCACGTTTTTAGGGCTATTCTTCTGTTTTTCGTTACTACCACTCGTTCTCTGTCTTTACTGAATGGATATTGCGGCTGGGTTAGGCTCGCTGGATAGACAGCGAAGAAATAAGGGGGTACCCCTTTCCCAGTTTACTGGGGTATCTCGGCTTGCAGGGAGAGAGCGGAATGAAACACGGGTACCAGCTATTATTTCCGAATTTTATTTATTTCAAATGACAAAAGAATGGGAGAGGTGGTTGTCGACTGACCTACCGGGAGGGAGAGGGATAATCTAACGGAGCCGCTGACCCTGTTGATTAACGAGAACAAGAAAATTACTTTCATAAATACCATTATGGTTTCTAGATACATAAAAATAGAGCAAGATCTTTATCTATATAGCTTACGAGATGATTATCTCTGCCGCTGTAATACCATGGATTCTAGTGTTCCTCGTTTTTCAGGTTGAGCTAGATTGAGAACGATGACTTCTTTTCGTTTTTTCGCCTATGGCCCTAACAGTATCAGCACTAGGCCACTGTAGCAACCGAACAGCCGAACGTCGGTCAACAGACTGTAACCCAATTCTTTCGCAGTCCTGCTAAGGTGTCTATCGTGGAGAAGTTTGCTGAGGCCTCGAGTCGCGGGTTCGCGGGCAGGCAGACAAGGAACTGTGGAAGTTTCAAGAGGAAAGCCTCTGGGGGCTGGCTGCCGCCCCGAGACCTGGCGATGGACGGCAAATGAAGAGGGAAGCACAATGGATCTCGTTTTACAATTCGAATAGCAGTTGTACGCTAGCGCAAGGCGGTCCAGGGCTTTGGCGTGTTCTCGCTAGTGCAGGTCCACTTCCCCAATAAATAGTGACCCTTTGCTTTTCTCTCCATGCCTTTTTGTCCCTTTCAAATATCGAGGGCAGACTCCCAGCCTCGGCAGGCAGGAAACTCTAATGGAAATATGTAGAAAATGGTTTCTGGTGGTTGCTAGCTTACTGTGCTAGCTGGCTTGCCCGTCCGCCGTGCATACTTGTTCATCTTATATTCGCCATACCACACTGACAAGCTTCTGCAAGCTTTGCGGCAGAGAATAGTTCAGCTCACTGCTGTCATCAAATACCCAGCAAACGGAAAATGAACGCTTGCCGACATGTTTCCTTTTGCCCTCTACCGCTGTCGTGTTGATTATTAAAACGATGGAGTGCAAGCTTTCATCGTCAACTGTTGCATTGCTCTACGCCTAGCGAATGGCGGGTCGTAGTCAGTTAGTCAAGAACACCAATACAAGCCAATGACATTAGAGCCTGCGTAGACACTCGTATCTGGCTTTGGCTCGATTGTGGCCTACGACCACAGTATCACATATAGACTTTGCAGGCCTCACCATATTTGCTAAAGCACAGCATTGGCATAACTCGGAGTCATGTCGAATCCGCTACCTTCGCCACGATAAACACCGGTACTCGGTCGTTCCAGCGACGATGGAGAACGAGTTCGAGCGACTCAGGCTACTATACTCCGATTTCGTTATTAGGTCGCCGCACGGTATTGCCAAGGCTGTACTGCGTCCAGAGAGTTTTGGAGACGAAGCAACTGGCCTGTATTTTTACCTGAGGAAGGCCTCACTTGTCCACAGTTATTTCACCAACGTCCAGTGCTAGCAAGGCGCCAGAGTCGAGAGTTCCAGAGATACTGGCTAGAGACAGTTGCCTAGATGGGAGAGCGCTGGACGTTGTGGGAGTAGAAATAAGAGTATGGGTGGTTGGGGATTTGAGACAGCGTTTTCGTTAATTACGCTATGGTGGCTAACATGGCCAGGTTTTCTCTATCTCTCTGTAGCAGTCCTCTTCTAATAGTACGATGTCTTAACAACAAGTTGCAGTATTCTTCTTTCGGCCTCTCGTATGGAAGTTCGTAATTTCGTGGGTACGTTTGTCACCTGTGCTCTTGCAGTGCTGTTAGTCAGGATAAAATAGCATAAAATGCAGCCTAAACAACTTCGTCCAGAGTTTGCTCATGTAGCAATATTGCAATAATTCGTATACTAACAAGCCTAGCGATGAAAGTAACGGAATTAGAGAGAAGGAAGATCGGACGATGCGACACTCAGAGTCTGGCCGGACTCCAGACCTAGCGTCTCGATCACCGCTACACATGGAGTCGGCAGACCATACAGAGCCATAAGATGGGCTCTCACCAGAGAAACCCTGCACTTTTTCGAAAAGCTCAAGAGTTGAGCGAAGTTTATCATAGATATCTAATATGATAAGCAAAACGGCAAAAGTGCTAAGGAAGCAAAGAGGCGTGGCAGTCGGACGAGTGCGTTACCGTCACTGCAAGCAGCGACCGCAGAACCGATTTGACTAAACCCGCGCCCTTGTTATCATCTACTTTGCACTATATATTCGCTATATAGACCCTGAAATAGGCACATAGAAACGGAAAAAAGCGGACAAGCGAGCGCAACCATGAAAGAGGGCAAAACTGAACTCTGGAAAGGATGCAGGTCTCCGCTGGTCTTCTCTTACAGCAAGCCGCTTCAATCGCTTTGCTGAAGTTGCTGGTGCTTGTACACTTGGTTGGCAAGCAGGCTCTTCATGCTCTATGGGGTCGACGTCTCCATGGGGTTAGTCAGTCGCCAAGCTAGGTCGCTAGCTTACTGCTGCCTTTCGCTACCCTGTACTTTGCTCGTTGTTGTCCTTTTCTATGCCTCAGATGTTCTTACTCCCAAGGGAGTAGAGATAAAACTTTTCTCCTCCAACATTCGCCGTTTTACGAAAAGGGTACTTCGTGTTCGTTCGTTCCTGCTCCTTCTGGTATACTACTACCAACAGTAGCACCACAACTCAGCTGTTCTCCGCAGGGCCATACGCCCCCTGCAGTGAGCCCTAGTGAAAGGGAAAACACGGAAGACAGAAGACAAGAGGTCACACAAAAGGATAAGAAATGTACTAAAGGCTCTGTTATCTTTCCTCTAGATTCATATCAGGGTTCTTTTTCTTAGCGTTACTCCTCCGGCGACACTTCACTTTGCTGCGTCTCCTGTTACTAGACTTTTACATCGGCTGTCAGCTTGGCTGTTTGTGTATCATTTGCCCTGGCTGGCCATTCTCAGCCTCCGGAGCTTCTAGCTTTGTGCAGATTGTCGTAGGATCTGGATCTCTTTCTCAGTCTTATTCTTCTTCGTTCGTTCTGTGTTTCGTACCATTTAGTTGCGCAAAAGAAACGCTAAGCGGCACGTTACAAACAGGCAGACAAAGAAGTGCAGATCTTTCTTTGGGTTTTTTCGTTTCAAACGTCGAGTACTCGAAACACTCGTCGACGATGGATTGGGTCGGACGCCTTTTCACCCAATTCGGTCTTGGCTCATTCTTTTTGGTTCGTCTGTCTCCCTTGAGATACTTGGGGCAAGTCGGCTTCTGCTTCCCAGCCGAGTGAACGTCGATGAAATTAGAAGAATGGAACAAGAAAAAGATTTAGAGGAGAACTGAAAACTTTGTTCGCTGTTCGCTCGCGCTTAAACAGCTGTTGTCTTTCAAAAAAAAAAAAGAATCTAGCTATAGTTTTTTTTCTTTTAGCTAAGTCCAACTTGAAACGTGTTGAGCTTGCGGGCGATAATTTGCTCTGCTGATTCGAATTTCAAATTGAATTTATAAGTCTGTATATGTTGACTGTATTTACGTCTGCACATAGAAGGCCATAAAGCAGGAAGCCATCTCTGCTGGTAAGACTTACTCGTCTAACTTGTACAGCAATTGCTCGGGATTTGCCAAATATCGATCCCTCCGAGACCACAGATAACATGCAATCGTGGGATGTGAGCCCAATTTCTCTATGTTCGAAGTTCGCTTAGTTTAACCGCCATATAGACCTTGCCAATAATTAGCCCCGAAGTCGTAAAAAGAGTTACGTGTTATATATAGGATATAGTACGACCACCAGATCGCACTATTGGCACAAAAACCCCAGAGCATATTGATACAGTATCAGTTTATTCCAGCCTCACAAAAAGGTCCTATTTGTCCTTGCCGAAGAATCACAAGAACTACTTCATAACTACATACTGTACCGCGCATAAAGCTATCAGGGCCGATCGTTCGTTACCAGTAATTTTTATCAGTAACTGGTTACACGTATATTCATCTGTAGTACAGGGTATAGCCGTATTGATATTGTACGTCCTCATTGCACAATGCAACTTCAATGCCTTACGTCTAATAGGTCGTGTATGGACATACAGCAAGTACATACCTATCTACGTTTCATATGATGATACCAGCATGGCTTTTGACAATAATAGAATCATTTACAAGGAAAGCCACTCTGGTTGTCTGCTACCGGTCTTGCTGCAGACCCAGCTGTTTCCGAATGCAATAGAAACAGGAAGGAACGTGCATGCTCGCAGATTAGTGCATTCTAGCCAAATGGCACTAAGACCAGCCTGGGTTGGCTCCGTCGGTCGCCGTTGCCTGCAGATGTTCCGCCTCACGAGTTCCAAACTACAGATCAAGCGAGGGAGCGTAAGAGCACTGAACTCCGCACGGTCGAAAACCTAACTCAGTACGGCAATTGCTTTTGCTGTTGAGAGCAATAAGACAGTCACAGGACACTACAGTCTAAAAAGGGTTTGTAGGATGTTCTACAAAGCCTTAACGGGATGGCACTTCGGAGCAGTCGTCGCGAAATACTCTAGCGCTGGGAGCCTAGCACGTATGTCTACTTGAAGAAAACATGTGCCGGCTCGAATCGACAAAAAGGTAAACGCTCAAAGAAATTTCGTTCGTTTATTAGTTGGTAGGGAACGAAACAATATCCCAGTGTTATTCTGTATAAGCAACCCCACTGTGTATTTTATTCAAGTGTTGTATCCTAGAAAGTGACGCGCTTGTAAGGCCAATCCTTAATGAGGTTTGGCTTGGTCCCGAAGGCGTTAACAAAGGCTATGTGAGTGAGAAGCTTGCTAATATCGAACAGATAGAACAACAAAATTCGGTTTGCTTGTTGGAAAAAGGATTGAGTCAACGATTTGACAGAAGGATCGTCAATTTTATGGAGCTACCGTCGAGTTTTAGTTCATTAGAAGCAATCCAAAAACCTATTACAGCTCAGATAGCTAATATAGATTGCGCTGATAATGAGAATCGATAGCGACCCGGCAGAGATAGTAATTCAGAATAGTGGTAGTTTCGATGAGATAACGCTCGAAAACTTCAATTACTTGGATAAATGACATCATTTAGCATCGCATGTAGTCATCGCTATTATTGATGTGCTCAAATATGAAGAGCGTCTGCATGTGTGTGTGTGTGTGTAGAGCTGATAAAAACCTTTTCGATCATTTCCCGCTTTTTCTGTATGCATTTTATTACGATTGCGTGCTTTCATAAGGTATTAGCAACAGAAGTCTACTGCTTCCCTCGGCACGATCCGAATTTCGGCAATGCTTACTTAAGGTTTGCGAGACTATCTTAGATACTAAATAATTCACGCAGGAAGACGTCAACCCCCGCTACGAACGGTGTGTTTGGCTTCCGACACTACTATAGATGGGTACCAGCTTTGCTTCTGCTGTCGCTGTTGCCGCTAGGATCTGCTGATTTCCGGCCAGTATCTGCCCAGATCCAAGCACAGCTAAGCCTGAGTAGGGAACCACAGTGCACACATGGTACAGACTGTGTGATGCAAAAATCTGTGCTCGAGCCTGCAATGAAGTCCAGCTGGGCCCAGGTAGTTGGGCAGAGTACCTCGCAGGGTTTTTTTTATCAATACTTAAGTAACCGAGACTTGTTTTCTTGTACAATGACAAGTTGAGCAAGAACGAGCGTCAAAAGAGGGAGTTAGTGAAAAGTCGAAAGAAGAATCGAATCAGGCTCTGTCAGTAACTGACTGCCAACCAGTCGTTTCGTCTCCATTAGGCCTATGGTCAGTGAGTGGGAGCGGTAAGGGCTGCTGCTCGGGGTGTCAAAATCAGTAGCAGCAGCAGTAGTAGCAAGATCCATGGCACCAGTGCTGTCTCAGCCTATACAGCTGGTGTTGCCATTGGTTACGTCTTTTGCTTGTCTTTTGTAGCTTCAAAGTGACGGCCTTCCGTGGAGACGGACGCATTAGTACATCGAGAGTGGCCCGTGCGGTGATACGAGAGCGGACCGCCCCGACAGGCCAAAGTCCCATGAAGTACCACACGCAGGTCACATGGGACGGTAAAAAATGTTGGCCGCTGACTGCTGACAGGCCTCTTGGCTCCAGGAGGTTTCCACTTAAAATGAGGATTAGACACAGGTCGAACCTTAGCAGTTATAGCGACAGTTGTAACAGCAAAAGCAGACTATGCAGGCGCCACACTGACAGGATGCATTTTGTCGAGCGATGCAGCTCACTCTTTGTTACCTTACATTTTTTCTACCTCCTTCGTTTTGGTTTTGGTGACATATTAATGTCAGCAGCGGAAGCACCCGTACCGCTCGTTGCTAGTCAGCTGTAGCATTGACCGAAGTTTGAGCAAGCTTGCAAGTGATTCCTTAGTGGTACACTCGTTCTCGCTTTAGGAATTGTGGAAGACCTCGCTTCGTCTATCTCTTGTTGCGTTGCCTGTTGGCCTATAGCTTAGGGCCATCGTCGCCACTCATACCGTATGCAGTTTACTAATTGCGTCAGAGCTCTGAAGTTAGTCTTCGTCGATGAACCGGGGTGCTGCTAATGCCGCGCGCAGGAAGCTTGCTGTCTCTTCTTTGGCAGTTTTTGTGATTCCGTTTTTCGTTCGACGATTCTGCCTGCGCAACGTCAGCGCCGACGTAACGCTCAAACTAACAGAAGATGATAGCAAAATTATTTTTACGGAAAGAAGCGCAAGGTGAGAAGTGACTGGAAACATAAGTGTTATCCAATCAAGATAGAACAGTAGATCCGTCACTTCCTGTATCCTTCTGTCTTATCTAAGCTGACCAGTAATCTTGGTTGCGTTTACCTTAGCACGTCTCAAAGCCAGTCTACCCTACATGCACGAAGACAGAGAACTCGTGGGCCTGAGACCTCTACGAAAGATTTTTTTAATCCGTTATAAGGACGTATTCTATGTTTTAAGAATAGTCTATGGTCTGAAGTGCCAACCACCCGCGGATATTCGCGGAGCACCTTCAAGTCCTATGTATACATGCGTGCCTTGTAATGTTTGACGCCAAAGCCTTAACCAGCTATAGGTCGATTACGGTGAATCATACCCTGCAGTGACTGGGATCTGTGCTTGAACCAGGCTCCCTTCTCGGTCGCTCCTATCGTAAAGCTTTGCTGAGGTCTATCCAATCGTTGTACTGTCTGTTTAGCTCGAACGGCATTAATGCAACCATTCAGCAATGTCAGATGGTTAGCGTCAGTTAGACGCCGCCAGTCGACGTTTTCGATTTCCGTAAAGGCTCCCTAGAGACCGTAACTTGGCATAGATAGATAGATAGATAACAGACAGGGATAGCTGTCTTTGGCGCTTATACCTTGAAGTTAATCCTTGGCTAAAAAAAACTTGAAGAGCGCGCGCAAAAAAGAGTTAAGGAAAATCTCAGTATATCCCTAATAAATGTGAACTTGCAACTACCACGTCTACTTAATTTTGCACCAGCAGCAGTTTCAACTAAGACTTGAGTTGCAGTTATCTCATGGAGGACAACAGGAAGCAGAAAACAGCAGCATTATTCGAGATCCCTTCTAATCGTTTTACATCAATGTTACCTTTGCTAAAAGCTATGCCTATAATTTTATTTTTGAGGTCGTCGCCGAAACCGGAACAGAAGTATCTATCGAGTAGAATTTTAGCATTATCTTGATGACTAAATAGTTTTGAAAAGGATATTCTGAATCACCGTCTTGTCCGTTGATTGGTTTCCGAACGTTCGAACGACCCAGATTTGGTCATTGTGCATAGATATGAACAAATGTATCCTTAGCATTAGGTACTACAGCGCATTCACGGATTTTTCTCCTGAAACAAGGCGAAATTACGTTAATCAGTTAGTTGAAAAATCTCTGTCGGCAAAACAGAACGAGAACAGCGCATGATATAGTATACCTTCGTCCCCGTCCGTGGCAAACGATAGGTTCTGCGACTAACACGCTGCCGGTGGTGTTGCGACGAAGAAAAATGAAGTCTTATACTTCTGACCTCGAGAACAGGCTCGTCAAAAAAGACTTAGCAAGTTTCTTCTTCCTTCTTTTTGGCCACTGTTTTTTCCTCGTCTATTGCATCCGCATCGCGCAACAGAGTAATTGGCATTCTACTTTCCCGTTTATCCGAGACCGTGGCCAAAGCGCAACGTGGATAAGTTTCCAGGGGAAACTAGACACGCGGGTGGAGCATTCATAGAAAGGAAACTCTGGAAAAATCTGATTCTGTGGTCAAGCCAAATCGACCGCAGGAACCTATTGTCTAGCTAATGATTAGTGTATGCTAAACGACAACGAAAAGAAACAAAGTGCGGTGAGTAACAAGCCACTAAGAGTACATCGTATGTCGGTCACTCGAACCGACGAACTAAAAGATATCGGTCTGCAGCGACTATCTGCGAACAAACGGCTCCAGGTTATACATTTTAGGAAGAGCAGAAGGCCAGTCTAATGGGAAAAGACGTTATTTGATTACTTCGGTTACCGTTAATGCGGTGTTTCTCTCAAACAAAATATGGCAGGTAATGTTTTGTAAAACAGATGGCATAGCACTAGCGCTTAGTACTCGAGTTCAAAGCCTCACATCACCAAAGGCCTTTAAAAGGGCGCTGATAGTAAAATAAAGGCGCTCATAGATTTACTAAACGACTCCAAAAAGAGCCCAGAAAATGCCGAGCCTAACATCCTTTATGTGGCTTAAATTACCTATATGGCATAATAGTTAGCTTAATGAAGCACTACAACTATTATTACAAAGTAGTTACTGTTGTGGATATGCATCGACTTCGTAATTGCTTTTTACATAAATAGCTGTCTATATGGCTGAAAATACGCGCAGAACTAATGCATGGTACGTGTAGGAAATGAAGACAGATTTACCGATACAGTCTGCGGTAGTTCGGTATGTATATGCGTCGAATGCATTACAGCAGTTGAAAACTGTTTTTTCTTTTCTTTGTTTTTCACTCTAATGCAGTTTTGTAAGTATATTTGCCGCTAGTGCCATTGGACTGACTTGCTTTTCACCCACACCCAGTCGCGTTTCCCTTTCTCATTTCCACCGTTCCGTTTCCCCTTCTCTTTTTCTATTTCTCAAAGCCCACTCCCTACCTTCCTCCATCCAAATTTTCTACTTGGTTTGCTCTATTGTCGTCTTCCAGAACTTGTCCTACTTACCAGTTCGCGTCTTATTTGAATAAAGCCATTGCGGAGCTTATGTTCGACTACTGCTGTCGTGGCAGCTGTTGACATCGGTCCTGCTACAGCTTCTCTGGGCGCCTAGAAAAATTCAAGAAACTGCAGTTTTTCTCTCGTTTGTTTTGCTACGTCGTTTCGCATATTACGCTCCATCGTCGTGCGTTGGTGCTGTTTTCGTTGCCTCATGTTGTGTCGCATAGGGCAACGAACAGCAGAGAGGAACGCTGCTCACTGGTTTGGTGGGGCTCTTGCTCAGCGTTCTGTCCGCACGTTTCTGACATGCCAAGGCCCACGTCCTACGTTGCTTAAGAGTTGTTCGATACGGAATAGCGGCACTGCCAAGTTGTCCCCGTCGTAGAGGCGAGGGCAAAGGCATCGCCCGCAGTGGTTGCGACGATGGTGTCAGGGATCCGCGGATGGGAGAAAGAGATAACATATGCCTGTGTGTCATTTCGAACCATCGCGTGCTGTTGTTCCGTTGCGCTGCCGCTGCTGCTCACTATCTTTAACGTTTTCCTGAACACATGAGGTCGACGTAGAGGTACAGTGCCACCCCCGACCATTAGCTAGTAGGCAATGTTGGAGAAGCAGCGGGTGCGCCTCTGATAGCGATGCAGTATCTGGCGTGCAAGACAGAAAATACCGCGAGTCTACCGGGCCAAGACGGCAACGGCGGCCGCCGAGTGGACGCCTGACCACCATGATACAAGCCCTGCTGCCGTTGGCCCATGAGTAGCGAAACATAATATTACTTGGGATAGCCCTACCGGGAAAGCCATACGCACAGTCTACAACAAAGGCGCCGCGGCCATTAGGCCGAACTTCGTTCTATGTCTCTGGCCAAGCTAGACCAGCAGATTTGCATTTTATGTCGAACGTAGGAATGTCGGTTAGCCAATCCGTTTTCAGGGTTTCCCGCTCGCTTAGTCTCGCGAATAAGCCTTATATTGCTTGATAGGACGTTACACATCGACTTAGCAAATAACGCTGTTTTGCGAGCCTCTGCTCACAACCAAGAACCTATAGGTGGGCGGTCAGCAGCGTCAAATTGTGGAAAGGGGGCACTTCTGTACCGGGTCTAGCAACGTCTAGTCGCCAGACTAGACGGCTGGGTTCGTAGTTGTTTATAATAAATCCTGTATTATGTAGCTAATCGTGCATGCAATGTTCATAGATACAGAAGATAAAACAGGTGTATGCCATAACAAAAGAAAAATACATTGAAGACTACCTCTTTAACAAATATTACATCGTCGTTAGTACATCGTTGTGTGTACAAATATTACATCGCTATAGATACATACGTGGACATTATGTACGTTACCCTATAGGGATAACACGTAGTTAAATTCAGGTTTTATATACTTGATTTTGTTGACACTAAAATCTGGTATTTTAGAAAAAAAACTATAAATATATGCATATATTTTGACCTATGGCAGATTAGGTACTGTTATTTTTGGCAGCCTGACAAACCATATATAAAAGAATAGGTCCCGTAAAAAATCAGGAAATAAAATGATAGATTTAAAACTGTGTCAGAGACATTTCGGTATGATTTTTCTGCCTGACATCAAGAGAATTCTACTTTTCCGGGCCTATAAAACTGGGCTGAAATTTCTCATCAGAAAATAGATCGTATGCGATGAAGGAATATTTTGTATAGCAAAATTGTTTGTCAGCAATAATAATAATGGAATTTATAGTGTTATTGACTTTGTTTATTACGAGGAGACATGACTTTTTTCATTGATCAAATTACTCCGAATTTTGTTGAGCTTTTTAAAATTTTTCTGAAAATCTAGTTTGTTTTAGCTGAGGAAAACCACTCTGTTACTTTCACTTGGGAAGCAAATCCAATTACCTATCTTTTAGAATGTGCTGTCGCCGTTTATTCTCACAGAGACTACAGTTTAATTATTGTTGATATTTTGAGGACAGGAGGATATTTCTCACCTTTGCGCAATTGTCATCCTTACCGACTTAGCAGTACTTCGAGCTGCTCCGAAATTGAGAACCCAAGCCCACTCGCGCAGTCCCATGCTGTTCTGAGCACATAGTATTGTCTAAACAGTAGCAGGCCCGCTGGCCTGCTAGCGGACGTTTGACAAATAGCGCCTAGATACAGAGAGCGGTAGAAACTAGCTTTACTTTTGTAGCAGAGTAACTAAGTTGCCTCCATCCGTGTGCTGTTCGAGTGAAAGGACGCCAACCCTATACCTGTTTAAACGCTCTAACGAGCTATCTTGTTTACGCTCGGGTAACACGAATTGCGACCTTCACATCGGTCAGGCTCATATTGCTTGCATTCTACGGGTAAAGCACCGTAGCGATCGAAGAAGATCTCTAGCAATTTAGCTTCTCGTTAACAGATAACAGAAGTAGCGAATGACATCTCGGTAACACCAACGATAGCAACAACTATTCCAAGGATAATGCGGCCTCAAATGAAGCGTCACTCTCGAAAATAACGCTGACACCGTTTCATTCGGGACCAACGGCAGCAGGTGGCAGGATTTATTCAGTAGGAGAAACGCAAGAGGACAATGGTCGCGCCAAAATAGAGGAGGAAGCGAGGAACCTACCAGTGCAAAAGCGTCCTATACGAGAAGGCCTTGATCCGATAGGCAAGAGGGTTGCGGAGAGAAGGAGCAATGCAGGAACAGGCTAGACAGTCCAAAAGCATCCAGTGTGGTTCGACCCAAGGGACGTATAGAAGAGTGCATAGGATAATGTGGTCGAGGCGTTGCTTCTACTGGTATCGCTGGGGTCGTTGCTGGCACATATCCCCCCCGCCCTCTCCCGCCCCGTGGGATACGACGCAAAGCTGGTAGGTGACACTTGATTTGCCGTTTTCATTCTAGCTATGCGAACCTGCTACCTGCCTGTGTGGAAAGTCCGGAATTGTCTTCTCGCCTATGGGGATTATCTGAACTGATTCGCGTGATCTGCTTCAGTGACAGGTTGTTGCGACTAGTAGTTGCTAGGTAGACGCATGTGTACGGACCGTTCCGATCTGGATCGAGTAAACGGGTAATATATTAAGCATATCCATGGAACCGCAAAGAGAGACGCCATACCTGCGGCCTCGCCGTTTGCAGCAATGTCTAACAAAGGCAATAGCGTTTGATGGAGCTTTTAGTTCTACCTGAAGTTTATATGTATATGTACATATATATAACAGGACTGTGAATTGAGTTAAATCGGTAGCTAGCTCGTGATAATGTCTCTTACACGAAAAAAATACACGCAGCGGAACAGTCCCTATACGTAAGGATATTTTCAACATCTTTGCTGGTTAATATGCACCTGTTCTGCCTTACAAAAGTAAAATTCAACATCGAAATATGTCTTGAAGAAACGGAAAATAAATATTTATTTTAGATGAAATTTGCTGCTTTTACATCGTAATTTAAAGTAATCAAGCCAGTTGATCCCCGACACCATCACTGCCACTTCTGTACCACAGAAATAGCATGAAATCTCGACAGGCCTTAAATGAGAGGGTAATTTCCTGGTTATGTTACCCTATCGGAGAAGAGAGGAAAAGCTATATTTCCTAAGTGAACGTGGCCTTTTCGCTCCCAGCTCAGCTTTCTTTTCTTTCGACAATTTTACAGCAAATTTGCGCTTACCCCGTCACTGCGTACTACCGCTGTCGCTAGAGTTACTCGATTTACGAGCTTGAAAACGGGCCCTTATGGTTCTCCCACGAGTTTCCTTCGGTAGCGAACGTCCGACCGCCCGCCCTACCCGATCCGATTACTTTCAGCTGCTCGATCGAATAAGGAATTTTAATCAGCCGTAAACATTTCGCAACTAAGCTTGCAAGCGCCCTCGTTTCGTCGCCTTCTAGCTCACTGTATCCAGATACGCTAGCTTCCACGATACAGCTTGCTGGTGCTAATGGGGAATGAGACCCTGAGATGGGACCGTATGCACCTCAAGGGATTAGGGTTGCGACCCTAAAACGATAGGGTCGGTGGCATTGCCGTCGTTGTGTAGGTGGCATCGCGAAAAGCAGCGCCGCCAATATCGCCGACGGGGTCGCTCTCCCTACGTAGGCCCCTTGTACGTACGGCCGTAGTAGTAATAGCCGAACGAAAAAGTCGTTTCATGAAGTAGAAATTGATTGGGTGTCATTGGCTAGCTCTTGTTTCAGCTGACGTCAGCGAACCCCAACGGAACCCTATGCTAGAGGGGTTATACGTAGTGCTTGGCTATACAGGAGTGAACCAGCGTCACGTTGGCTGCTCGGTACGCTACTGATAACCGTACCGCATTGAGATCGGAAGGGGGCAAGCGAAAGCGTGGGAAGCGGCAGGCATTACAAACCGTCACGGAAGCGGGGTGTGCCCCCGAGATCTGTAGGCTGGTGCGTCAGTGGACACAGATAGTATGACGGGCATAAGGGTATGAGATATGTTTAATATCAGTTGGTAGTGCAGCATACATATGGGCAATTTGCCACTCACCACTTTGCAAGTACCTAGAAATGAAAGGTAAAACTCACAGACTGACTGGAGCTAGATTAGGTAAAGCCAATTTTCTTGAACGCCGTTTATTAGAATGGAGAGCTCAAGTTTCCCCTAGAGGCATCAGCAGCTAGGGAAGCATACTCAGTGCTTCGGGTCATGCCCTTTTGCACCACTTTCTTAACACAAACGCTATTTGCGTCTAAAAAAGCCGAACGCAGGCGGCACGCTATAGGCCCTAGAACGCACGAAGCTGGTAAAGGTAAGGCGGAAAGTTCTTGAAATAGGTCTAAATAAGGCCGACTAAGGAACGGTATGACGATGTTGTCGATGACGTCAACGACGATAAATATGAATGCGTAATTAAAGTATAATTAACAATCGAATTATTAATATTTTTTTTTCTGTCCGAGGAAATCTTTATGCTGTCAAGCCACACACCTATTTAACACCTACTACACTAGTCGTTACTACTGCAAGTGTTATCAAGATCATCAGCATTTAAAATTATCACGACGATTCGAGGCTCGCAGGTGCTCAAAGGCTATCTAATGTTTCTGATGTAGCCTTAATAGAGTGGTAATTGTGTTTTTCTTTGAAAAATGTGTCCTAAATAACCTTTCGCTCTGTACTATTCAGCCCAGTCAAGCTGCTATAATTTTTTTTATAAGCAAATTTATCATGCTATAATCGAACGTCCCCCTTTACAGTAACAAATATTTAACATTTCAAAGACAATTATTGGACCAGTTCTATATAATCCTCCATATGATCATGACTCCGTTCGGGACGTCCACAACGATAACTATGGCGTTCGATATATGGTAAACGAATAAAAACGGGTCTCTTTTTTTCTTATAGAAGTTGCTGCGGTAATGTAATAGTTTCCCAAGGCTGATATTTAGTTTCTATTCTCTTTATAACCAAAGTGCTTTCTCCTGCGAAACGGTTCAACGATACCTAACATATGTTCGCTAAGCGCGTATTTTTGGCTGACTTGCGTGCCCGCCAGATCATTATAGTATTTACCCACTTGGCCTAGCACGCTGTTTCCGCAACAGAACGAATATATAAAAATCGTCGAGGAAGGAAGTTGGCCATTACGAGATAAAGGAAGGCAAGATACAAAACAGACGCACGCTCGCGTATAAATAGCAGGTGACCACGGCTAGAACTAACGGCGGTGACGGCGGCGGCGGTGGCGGCGGCGGCGGCGGTGACGGCGGCGGCGGTGGCGGCGGCGGCGGCGGCAGTGGCAGCAGCAGCAGCAGTTGTAACCACAACAACGTCATCCCAGAAAAGACGTAAAATACTGTGTAAAAGGAAGCAATGGAGATGAAAACAAGGCGGTTAATTGCAGGTCTAGGAAAGACGGCCGCCACTCCATCGTACACCGACTTTGACGACGAGCACTTACTAAATAAATAAAATGGCCAGTAATGGGATATTATTATTATTATTATCGCAATAATACTGGAGAGCTCGGCTTGCTTATTTGAAGTCTCTAGCACTATTAAGTGACCTCTTCATCTAAGCAATACCGCCTAAACACAGACGCTTCTTAACCGACACACCTAGGTAAAAGAATTTTGCACCTAAAGAGCCGGAGGTCGTCGGTTCAAACTCGGCTTTGTGTATTACAGTACATGCGTGATTACATAAGAAAAGCATCTTCGATATTATATAGTTCTGTGTCAGTCTAAATTCAGACTTCTGCTATACCCTACTGTATAAAAGTCGCAAGTTAAAACATAATTACAACCAAATGAAGCGGTATCATCCGCGTGGCAATACTATAAATCACTATGATATTGAAACCCTCATTTCACCCACAAGTTCCCCTTAAGTAGCCACACGGATAGCCACAGATATTCCATACGATAGTGTGCAATACTGTGCGACATTGGCGGACGTTGTATGAAATTGTCGTCCATCCGACTGTTTATTGATGGAATACAATTACCACCTGCTCAGCCAATTAGTTAACAGACGCAGCTCTTGAGTAAGAAGGGCTTATGGTTTTTTAAACCTGTGCGGCCATTTCTGATGCCTGCTGCCCAGTCCGAGCTTGCTAACACATTGTTTGCGCCTGTTGAATAGCGAATGGGCCGACTGTTTTTCGGCTTTGTGCTTTAACCGGTTATGTGCTGATTGCTAAGTCCAGCGTTTATCGGTGTATTCGGCGGCCAACAGCAGCAATAACAGCAGCACCAATCGAATGGGGTAGCGGTGCCTACCGCGGCCACTTTTTCCCTCTTCATGCTTCTTGTGCATCGTTCAGTCATCCAGCGTATTGCATCTTTGTTAGCACCGCGAGAGTGTGGGGTAAACTGTGGGTTGCAAACGTCTACTCAGAGGGCCTAACCGAACAGGTTTGCGGGCCTATTACAGCTTGACGCAGGTTCACAGCTGAAAAAATCCTGCAGTTGGGGAAAAGAGCAGGCGGTAGCCCTGTCTGTTGCTGCGACTATTGCTGTTGTTGCGTCGGTCCGGTCAGACAGCCTGTTGCACTCTTTGTCAAAATCAGAAGCATGACCGGGGAGGGGGCAGCCCACTAGCGGCAGCCCACGTCTTCCTTCCTTGTACTGTCCGCCGCAAATGCTTTGGTGGCAACCCAGTGAAGGAAGCTAGGGCTGGCGGCAGTTACCCAGTGCATAAGCTTCCGCAATTGTCTGCCTGCTAGGCAGGGATCGGCGGGCTTTTGGATGGATGACTCCCCGAAGCGATTTGGGGTCGGGGTCCCACAAGGCTTGTGTTCTATAGGCGTGTTGGTGTTTGTGGACTGAATGGCCGGAGTAGAACAATGCCGCGACTAACAGCAACGAATACAGTAGCTCTGCTCCTGGATCCAGCCGCCGAGGCATTTTAGCGGCCCAGACGACGCAACGGCGAAGGCCAGTGGCCAGGCCAGGCAGCAACGCAAAAAACAGCATCGTCGGCTTCGGTTGGCCGGGGCTACTTAGACCGACAGGGGCAAGCCCACCCTTTTCGATGTCCCCGCTCCTTCACTCACGCACAGGGAGGTTTCGTTCAATACATGCAGATGCTGACAGAGGCAAAAAAACAACAATATTGTCGTCACACAGAAAACTACTTTTACAGATAGAGCAAGAGACTTGCGACGTTGTTTCGTCGCCACATCAGCACCGTATCACTGCCGCAACATCACATCGAGATCGATTATGTTTCTCTGGAAAGCTGTCAGCAAGCAACAACAAAAGAAAAGACAACGATCCAATACTATGACGCCTACCCTTTACTAACCTTGTACTGCGCGCTGTACTTCAATGCGAAAATACGCATGCTGTAATAATCTAGGGCACATACGGTCTGACAAAACTGATTCTCATCGTCGAACGCTGGCACTGGTAGAAGAGGTCAGGAGAAGATTGACATATAGTCTCCAGTTGGCGATACGAGCAACGGTTGTGACTAGCGCGCTGAGGTACGAAGCATCGATGCAACTCTTGGAAGTGGTGGTAAACCAAACAAGTCGCAGAATGGCGAGCATTTGAAAAACAGTGAAAGACCAGAGCGAATAGAGGAAGGGAGGATAGTCAGGCTAATGTAACATAACAGCATTAGGTCTCGCTAAAAACCTCGTACTCAATCATTTTGTGGAGTGGCACTTTGGAATAACGGCGATGCGGATAACCAGCCTGACCGTAGTTCGTCTGACTTGGATGCATTAGATGCTCTATACTTTTGTTGCTAACAAGCTACTATAACCGGCTGAAGCTGTTCCTACTCCACGTAGGAATGGTATTTCAAAACTTTATAGAACGTGTAGTCCCAGTTTTTACGCAGCTTCCGCTCTTTCACTGCTTTGGCTTTACGCACTCAAACAAGTATTTAACTAGCCGACATAGTGGCACATGCAAAGCACAAAGGCTCAGCCGATCGAACACAGAACCTAATAGCGGCCCCCAAGTGTAGTGAGGTATATTGCGTTGTGAGCAACAATAACAGCGATATTAGCAAGGATGTTATTCACAGACAGAGAAAAAAAGCCGAGACTATGCACCCTATACTGTTATGAAAAAAAATATACGTACAACGTCCAGTCTTACTTTGATTTTACCTTCAGACGTTTCCCTGTCGCCTGGGATAGGTGTGGACGCCGTCCACTTGAAACCGATCAGAACAAGAGTGAGAAGGCAGATGAATTGAAGTTACATATTATGCAGTTGCTAGTTGTCGAAGATGCCTAAAAGTGGTAGCTGCGAAAACTCAAAATTCCGTGCCGCAGTCGCGCTGGGCAACTACCAGTCAACCGCGCGCTAGGCGAGCTAGTCAAGGGCGATAATGCGTCATTGACGGCTGCGGTAGCTGTGGCTAATACAGTGGTAGCGGGAACACTTTGGACACCACTGCCATAGTCGCAAGCCCGTTTATCTGCTTCTTTTGAAGCCACTTCCTGGCACGCTTCCGGGGCTTGTCGCCCCTCACTTCCACCACGTCTACCACTGGCAGTCTCCCCTTACTTCTTGTTCCAGCATTTGCAGCAAGGGCTAGTTGGCAGGAGCAATGGTGGGCGTGCTAAGGGAGCGGAGTAGTTGCCAGTTTCCTCTTTCGCTTTTCTTCCTAGTAAGAGTTCAGTGTGGCGGCTACCGGGACGGTAGCCCTAGTTCCTGTAGGTTCGGTTGGTGCCAGTTGGGGATGCTAAAGAAAAGAAACAGAGGAGGACGGGGGTTACGTGAGCCTCGACAGCCTCGTCCGGAACAACTTAGCGTAATATATCTTCGTTAGTTCTTTACTTTCTCTCCTTGTCATCCGCCTTCCCTTACCATAGGAGACTTTCAGCTGTAAAAGCAGGATACATCAGAAGGAAGGCCTTCCCGCCGAGCCTTGTTGCTACTAGTTTTGGTGTTGCTGTCATTTGCCTTGAAGTCCCTTTTTCTAGCTTCAGTGCGTTTTCCAGGGTAAGCCTCTTTGTCAGCATGTTGGCCAGTATCTATGTGTAGATTTAGTTCTGTGGGTGGGCATAGAGGTTTGAGCGAGGCTACACTATTGTATGTGAAATTGGAGTGCTATGCGCGTTGGAAGTGATTGGCCAAACTGTCGTAAGACGAGGGCCAGGCCTGAAAAACGCGACTTGGAAAGGGTATAAGATCCTCGGCAAGATATCGATTTGTCACTACCAATAGAGAGGAAATATGTATGTCCATGTGTGCGATTCGAGTTAAAGCTAAGCCTATTGTCCAGATGACATCAAAGAAGAGCTGGTAACAAGGATAAAAACGTAAGGAAAAGAGGCACATAGTTGCAAAGTTTAGTACTTAATAATCTATGAGCGTCGATATTTTACATATGAAGAAATATTATTTTTAGACCTGCTAATAAAATTAAGGGAAGCTATTTCCAACAAACAATGTATTAGATCTGTTCAATCAAAAATAATCATCATTCAAAATTTAGATCTTTTGAACCAACAATTGTCTATCGCGTGTAACATGCGCCTCTGGGCGCCCAAGCGCAGCCATTTTTACTCAAAAACAAAGAAGTTTGAAAAACTGTGAATACGCTCTGGGTAGCAGCACATAGTAAGTGGTTTCCCCATATCATAATGGTCAAGACCTCAAAAGTTAATCAGCTGACGATTCCTGTCCGGGCTAATTCCACAACTACGTAGGACAACTACATATTACGAATAGAATCCGACCTGAACGTAAAACTAATTCTTCCATGGATCCCGGTTTCGCTATCAGTGCGGTGATACTGAGCAATCGAGCTTGCCTCATGACGATAACGCACGGTAATTTGCAATGCGTCATAGCAGAAAAGGTTACATATCAAATGTACCGATAGCAAATTGAACCGAGGGATGCCTCTTAACCTCCTATGGTATCAGTCTTCGAGAAATACCGACAACGCGTCACCTTATTCCATAGTAAACCCGAATCGAGTCGCGCGAAATGCGGGTATATTCTCTACTACAGAAAGCAGCTGAAACTTTGCTGCTACCGCAATAATGGATTTCGGCTTTGCCTACGGCGAAATGCTATATTTGCGCCCTCTTACCTAAGCTGAGGCGCACAGCATCGCCCTGTGCTACTGTGTTGAGTGAGGACAATCCAGGCCAGCGAAAAACAGCAGAAAACTAAATTCTCCGTAGGGGTAAGGGCCTCTTCAGGTGTCCCCTACTCGCAGTAGCTGGTTGAGACTCAGAAAGTATTGTGTGTACATGGGCCACGCATAAGCCCCGTTCAAGGCTGGCGCTGTTTCTCATAACTGTATTATCTTCATCTTACATTCACAGATAATCGGTAATTATCCCGATACAGGTAACAGAAGTTAAGCGTGCTTCACACATCAGCATACGTCTGGTTGTCTGATCACGATTTTCGAGTTGAGGAGTCACTGTGAGTGCTCGGGTGATCCACTGATGCCGATCACTTCACCCATTCGTAGTTACAAAACCTTAAACCCAAAGAGAAGTTGGGGCTAACTTTTGGTCCGGACAATGCTACGGAGACGATGCGAAGGCTCGTAATTGGGTTCTGTTACCACGGCGATAGGCACGTGTTACCGGTAGCCAGTGGGGTGCAGCCTGCAGCGTCGATTGGATATTCAATTGGAATGAGGATATCCACCCCTCTCTTTGCCGCATCCGTAAGAGTATGTGCAGGTTGATGCCGCTGCTAGAATTACACGATGCGTTGTTATATGATGTGATGTTCGACAGGACCAACACGCAGGTCCTGCTGCAAAAATGTGCAAAGAGACAGACTGTTGATACGTTATATATTATGGACGACGTCAGAGCGTCAACAACTTATCGTACCAGCAAATGACCTATTGGTAATGTTGTCCGAGACAGCTAAACGTAAACAGCGACCGCAGGTGTCGATATTTTGTTCTTCGTTTTAGTTGATACAGCCCTAGGCATACTTACTCATTCTACCTGAATTTACCAAACACATGCATACACCAAAAATAACAGATGGCTGGTCCAAGCAATTCACCCTAGCGGATCTGAGTCAGGAGTTATGTGTTTTTTCTTTTTTGTTTTTAAATATAACTAACAATTTATGCTACGCCTCACGTTTACATCTTGTTCTAGATTGTCTATAAAAACTTCAAAGGTTCTTCTCTTTGTTGACTCTAGATAGTCAAATACGTTTATTGCAAAATATATTCGATCACTTCTACTTGTTAAGGCGGAAAGGTACAAGGTAGCTCAGGCAGCTTACGGGGCAGCAGATGAAAAACGCAACGCCAAAGATCTGTAACTGACTTTTGTTTTTGATTGACGTGTACTTATTTGCCATCCAAAATGAAAGACGTACAGATTCGAAACAGCCCTCGTACGTCTCCTCAATTTACTCACTGGGCCTGTACATCCTGTTCTAAGTCCCTCTTTCCTCCCCTGCTTTCCTCGTATATTACCAACAGACGCTTATTACCGATGCGGCCTTTAGCGCCACGCGGAAGTACGTTTCGTATCCGATAGGTTTGCACCGATAGCATTCCAACTGACAGACACTTCTGCCTGCAGGCAGAATCCAGCGGCCTCGATGAATTCCATGCTGCTATTATCTAGGATCCCTCAGGCCGTCTGGTCGTAGGCCCGCTCCGTCCTTCCATTGCCGCTACGAATTTGCTGTCGTATCAACGTCGTAACTTCGTTAGGCGACGTGTAGTTTGTATGTGTATCTATCTGTGTGTGTATGCTTCGGTGTGTAGAAGGGGTTCAAAATTCAATTTAAACCAGTCGATAGTTAATGCTGCCGCTATTACGCTAACGGGCGGACGCCACTCGAAGCTCGGAAGCGGTGCTGACTTTCATCGACATGTGGATGCGTGTAAGAAGAGCGTATTCTCGCTCCGGTCGAATCCGTCGTTCGGCCCTTGTCGCCCAGTCAATCATTTGGCACTGCCGTGTTTATTAAGCTGTTTAGCACTGCCGGCTAAACAGCTTAATAAACACTGCCTACCTGAGGGCGTTCGATGTGCTGTAATGAACTCATCAATCGGCCTGATCTTTTGATCGAGACCATCCAGCCAGCCAAGATAAAGGTGGGCCGTTTATTGGCCAGCAGACACGGAAATTGGACGTTATTATTAGTTTCGCCTAGGCTAAAATGAACTGAAATTATTTGTAAAGGCGGCGCGAAAGATTGGATCGTTATGGACGGAAGCACCGGTTGTTTATAGTCCAATTTGCGTTAAGAAATGGCTAGCTAAACAATTCATGATTTAATATTTATCTATATTACAACAGCATGTTTTGTGTATTTCTGAATAAGAAGAACTCTAGTTATGTGGGGTCAATGCGGGATGCGTAACAATTACGTTGCGTAATAGCGGACAACGTGACATATGTGGTTTCACTATATGCCACGTTTGACGCTGCAAGTCATCGTTGGTTAATAGAAGGCCGAAGATACGTAGACGTGTTTCCATAGAAGAAAACAGCGATGTGACGCGGGAAAAGCCTTTCTTTCGCCTATCCCTTGATAAACTAGCCTGGCGAAAAGGCTACAAAGAAAAGAAATCTGTTAGTATTTATGTAGGTTATGCATGACTAGAACAGGGCGAGAGGATCGCTAGGGTTAACCGTAATGCATGTCACAATATTCGTTTTCGAACGCTTCTACGTATTCTCATTTCCCTCGATTGCGCTCACACAAACATCGTATAAATAGGAATCAAAGGGATTAGATAAATGAGCTCTTTAAAAGTTAAGTGAATGGAGGAGGATGGCGAACAGCAAGTGTGTGGGCGGTGGGCTGATCTTGACAAAGGTCGCTTCGTTCTGATCTGAAGATGCTTTTCTCTTGCTTAAGTGGTGGAGCACAAGGGCATTTGGGAAAGGCCAATGGGGTTATGCTGACGGGGCGATGCAGCAGGCTGCTGTAACAATACAATACTAAACTATCTCAAAAGCAGATGCCATTAACAAAATAACAGCTGCGCGGAAAAGACGGAAGAAAACGCCTGTATCACTATTCACCGTGACCTATATAACTATTCAGTAGTTAATATTTTTTTTTTATTAACAACAACACACTGACAACTGCCTCGAAACGACGTAGGCATATAGCCGTGATAAGGGTTTTTCAAGACGTTAATGTAAAACCTCAGTTTTATGTATTTGCCATGAGAGTGTAAGGAGCTTTTCCTCACATTGTCCTTCCAACTTGCCACAGCAGTAATACATATTTTCAATCACCTAAGCCTACTTATCCTTTTTCACACTAAAAAAAACAACGTCCATATAGGTTGAACTAGTCATTTGTTTGGCACAGACACTCGAAACAAACGCTACCAAGCCAGACTAAAGACCAGCATCAGTGAACCATACGTAACCAAATGCTACTAAGTGAAGAATAACGTGCAAACGATAAGTTTTTAATGTCAACTGAATTTCTCGCAAACTTAGACTCGAGTAACGTTTTTTGTATAAAAATCCATTATATAGAGGAACCAATAAGTATGCCCTCTTTCCTAATTTGTGCACTTGGTTCTTAGCATAAGACCATCCATTGCGCAAACACTACACAAATCTGCACACCGATATTTAATTTTACAGGGAAGAAGCGCTCAAATCTACGCAGAAATTTAAAGGCAGCAACAGTTTGTCTCGTACAAAGCCTGCAGTAGTCCAATGTCCAAGCAGCTGAAACAGGCCACCGTCTCATGTGGTCCTTGCTTACTGCTCGTTTTACAGGGCAGGCCCCGAAATATAAAAAAAAAAAGCTTAAAGGTAAGGCTAACCTAGGGTAGCTAAAGGGTTACTATTACGGAAAAGAAAGAATAAGATCAATCCCGAGAAATACTGGATGAAGGGGGTCAAGGGGCGCAAGCTACAGACGGTACAGGCGCGAGAACATCACTCGATATAGAGCCGTTGCTGCTACTGGTTTTGGTTAACCCTCTTCGAGTAAACACCTCCTTTCTTAGCACCAATAGGAGGTTCGGTAGGAGCGCCAGTAACAATTCTCCAGTTACCTTATTTTGTGACTCAGGGCCATTTGCTCGAATGCCTTGACCGGTAGCAGTACCTTGCCTTCGCCCAATAACTACTACAACTTCTAGCTTGCTGTTAATCTTGGGTCGAGGATAATGTACGCATTAACAAAGTCTCGCTCATTGGCTTTTTGTTGGCATGCCGGAGGCCCGTTCGCTACCGAACCCTAGCGTCTGGCCTAATTTAGCCAGCGAAAAATCTATTTAGTGTCTCTAAGGCCAAATAGGCAAAAGGGAAACGAAAAACACTGGCTTACCGTAACGCCAGGAGGGATCGGGAACAAAAACGCCGGTGCCCACGGCGACTCTATACTCACATAGCCTTACAGAGTGTCGACAGTACAAAGCTGTAGCCGTTACGGATAAAATAAATGTAGGAAAGAATATCGCGGTATTACTCCGCCCGATTTATTTGGTACTAATGGCTTGATAGGAACCGAAATGGTTCTATCAAGTAATTAAGAATTGTACGCGTTTCTGTTCACCCAATTTTAGTTTTTTTTTTTGTAGTTTTATGGCTTTGTGTTTATATAATCACTAAACGCAGCCATTTACGCGCGTGTTGTATTAGCTAAACGGTGGTTACTTCTTTGCTCGTGCCTTGTACAATTCGACCAGATTAATTATATATAAACTATTATAGGCAAACCAGTTATTGAAAGGAGTCAACTGGGGAGGCAAAAGCAAATCTTGCATTTGCATTATGAATGCGGTTTTTCGTTTCTCTTATGCTCAGTCCAAGGGCTTATACGCAGAGAGGTTTACTGATCATTTAGCAAATTTTAGCTTATCGAAAGCTGTCTTCGGCGCCCATGATTACCGCAGAATTGCACCCGACTTCCTCTCCCTCGGTGACTGTGTGTTTGCAACCTCGAGAAACCGTTTTTCACCGTCCCAGTTGTAATGCCCTTGCAAAGCTGCTTCCTCGGTCTTTGGACGCTTTTGCCCATTGTTCACTTACACAGCTTCCCTGTATATAATACAGGGTAAACTTTTAGAGCCGAGCGCTTCCCCGTGCCGCTGTTGTCGCCGCTTCTTTTCGTACCTCGTGCAGCTTGTTCTATGCTGTACTATTTTCCGGGCGGATACTATGGTTTTATTCACGTTGAGCAAGTCGCTAGCGAGGCAGGGGCAGGCTCCGTCGTGTGTGTGCTCAGCGCGAGCTCCGTTCAGTGTCGACACTGCGATAATCTGAGTTGTACGTGTCTGTGAATGAATTTCGAGAAGTTGATACGAGGAAACTGTGTAGAGACACGATGCACTCGCCCGTTTGTTTTCGTGCTGTGGCGCTGTCAGACAAGAGAACATTGTGGTGGTAAGATCCTTTTTTCCTTAGTTACAAGCTATCCATGACATAACCAGCCACGATTGATGCCGTCTCGGACCCTTCTTCCTGCCCAGGTGTAAGCAAGACCAAGTATTAGGCGGTTCAAATAGACCACGAAATGTACAAAAGCTAGGCGGGCGTTGGCAGGGTCCCTTCCGGCCTCCTGTGTTTGAACTCAAGTTTGCCGTCCATTTGGTTACTAGGCGCCAGCAGGCCTCAAAGCAAAGCGAAGAGGCAGCTAGCTAACAGAGTGAGTGGCTCGATTCTATTATTGAGCCAAGTGGCCATCGACCACGACTACAGCAGACTAAGGAAGGGCGAGCTAGTAAAGATAATTAACAGAGCCGAGTGAAACGTCTAAAAAATTTAATGGTATTTTATACTATTGGGGTCGCCGTTTATGCGCGGTTCGCCTGCTATTTGCCAGGTTCCACAGGGGTGTTTTGCTCTTCGTTGAAGTTGCCCTTACATTTATAACTTCGCAGCCTATATATGTTGCATATACATCTGCCTGTACGTCTGCATATAAATATGAGAATGCCTTTATGTCGGTAAGGAGTAGAGTGTCAATGAGGACCTGCCATTTATTTGACATTTGCAGTTACTGGAAGACTGACGGGGGAAGAGAAGCAAACTCTGTAGTTCTGAAAATCCGGATTATGCTGATATTCAACTTAAATACTGTACCGCACGATAAAGATCATGATCACAAGCTCGCTGCTAAAGTCTAAGCATCACATCGTGTTTTATATCCTAAAAGGTAAATAAAATCTGTTCAGGAGGCCACATGCGTCCGAGTTGTCGCGCAAGTATTTATTTAGTTAAGCGGGGGTTAATAACATTGTATCGAATAACTAGAATTATATTGTTAAATTTAAAATGAACGTAGATTACATTTGATGTACAAAAGAACTCTATTAGCGCGTCATGTCCTAGCATGTTCAAAATATCCGTCAATATCAAATGCTAGAACTTTTATTTCCAAAAACAAGTCCGATATATGATGGGATTATCAATAATCATCAAGTTCTACCTTTTTATCTATAGATATATGTTCTGACTTACGTCATTGTGCTTCGTAGGAAAGCATCTAAATCGACGTTATTTTAGGCCCTCAAATCACGTTTTTGTTTCTTTTACCTGTTCTCGGTAAAGCGTTTCTTCTCCGTCCAAATACGATTGTACGTGGTCGATTTAGCCTTCGAGTTCTTAGCGTTCCTTATATTGATACCACTATAGTGACAAGCCCCTTCATTTCCAGAGCCTCCAGAAAATGTTGTGGCTTAGGAAAAGCCTACACTGCGTCGACTAAAATAGTCCTGTTTAAAAGAGTGCACCGAACTTTGAAGCGGCTGTTACCTAGGCTATTGTTGCTGTCTTTATTGAATAGGTGGTGGGAAACGAGATATCGAAGTGGTCGATCGAGACAATTAGGCCCAGTTATCGTCAGGAACCCACTTCTGTCTCTTTTTCTTTTGTCGAATTTACTTTTCATCCGATGTCGCTTACTTTCGAACACTTTTTCTCTCGTGCCCTCCGATCTATCGCTAGCCACTGTCACTTTCTACTGCTAGCGTAGCAAATTTTGAGCGGTGGCCTGCGCTCGACCGCCAAGTCTGTCCTACTACAGGCCATTGCCGGTGAAGCTCCCGCTGAAATGAAGGAAAGCGGCTGTTGGTCGCTTAATGCGAAGTGCAAATACTCAACCACCACGATTACCTGCCTCGGCTGATCCGGTACGAAGCGTTAGATGGCCTAGTATGTTTGGCTTGACTCGACTCAACCACCTATACAACAGTTGGTTCCGATGGTAAAGGTCGTCGGTGGCTCTGTTTACCATTACCTTAAATCGACGAATTGAAAGAAGGGTCAATCGAACATTAGAAGTGGGCATTTGGCCGAGAAGAAGAAAAGGCACGGGTCTAGGTGATGTGACCCAAATGGGGCTGCATGCAGCGACTTTGAAAAAGAAAGCTAACCTTTTGAAACATAGGTATCCTTCACGTATCCATTTCGACAACTATACCTTCCACCCAGCTGAAACGATCTTTTTGTGGTGAGGTTTTGCAGGCAAGGTAGAAGCAAAGGGTCGCAAGAGGGCCATCGCTAACTGTGTCGTCTCTATATGGGAGCCCCTATAAACCGGCATGTAACATTAGATTACCACAAGACTATTTTGCTCCGATGCTTCTCCTTTATTGGTCGGTCTTTTGCTTTACTTCGCATTTTCTATAATCTATACTCAAAAAAAGGAAACTTTATAGTACTTTTGCAAAGTGACTGAGAAAAATAGGTGGAACGGTGGAACCTTAGCTTTGCTAGTCTTGTATAGATGCCTCTAGTAGAGCTGACAAACTGAGTGTAGAGACGGCATTCTGCCGTTTGAGCTTATGATGAGAATTTTTCCTTACGCACTTAAAAAATACGGTTTAGTTTCAAAAAGATTTGGTCATGTATACACTTCATAAGATTACGCGACTAATTCTACCATAGTAGCCATTGCCTTAGCTTCTTTACCTTACCTTCTTACCTTAACATCTATTTTACACAATCTAATGCTTAGCACTGACTATTCCTACAAAATCTGTCCGTACCGGCACATACAGATACGTTCGCCCATGCAAAGCGGCCTAATTTACCTTTTTAATACTGAAAAGGTAGAAAGTAAAAAAAAAACGTCAAAGCGAGTATCATCCATCTGGCTTAGCATAATTCAGCCAATAACAGTTACAAGAAAGCAGATGGAATGATAGCAGAAAAAAAAAAGAACATTTTCATTATAAGGACAAGTAATCCTTGACAGTACTATATAAGACAATTCGCCATTGCACAATGGCTGCCGTAATTTCGAGCAGCATTCGCTCGTGTTCATCCTGGATCGGTTATTGGTGACGGCGCTAGTTGTTTCGAAATTGCGATATTCTTTGGCAATTTGTGTCAAGGCATGACATATGTGACTTACCGAGTTACGGCGCAGTATCCTCTATCAGTGGACGACACCACGGACTCTGTAAGCATCTTGCCAGGAAATATCTTATTTCTTTGGCTAGTGATGCTTTTGGACTAAAAGCATGTGGGACGTTCGTGTGATACTATGGGACCTGCTGTTAGTTGGACGTTGATCGACGTGCTGGTGTCTTGTGTTCGCTCGACAAAGTTTGTCAATTTGGTACGAAGGTAACAGGGAACGGGCGACCGCAGAAAGCCGTTGCAGACAGTCAAATATATCTTCATCCGTCGTCTTGCTATCGCCCTCTACGCGTTTATGCCCTGGCTTCATTTCGATATGGTGACATCCAGCACGTGCACCTGTCCACTCGACTGACGCTGATATACAGAAATTTAATTATGAGAAAACGACACGCTGTACAAACTGTTCGAGGAGACTGCGTAGGTGCGCAATGGAAATAATTCTAGCTGGGTGGCCGATAGAAGATACGCTGTGCTATTTTCACAAGCAAAAATAAGGCGCAAAGAGGTACGGCGATTTGCTTCGCTTGGCAGTATTTCTAGCAAACGTGGTATTCAGGGAAAATTTTTCCAAAATCATTCAATTTATGCAAATTAATTTAGGAATGAAAACAGTTTAGGTAGAACTACTATTATACGACACAAGGTCTCTATTGACAAAAAGATAAAATAAAAAATATCTAGGTGTGCTAAAACCTAGGTGATATTTCTGTGTGCGCGAGCAATCAATGTACATAAGCCATATCTTACCAAATATCAATCGAACCTTCTGGCTTGGATCGAGAAGTGGCTTATGACCTATAAAGACATTTCTGTATATATTCACACCACTATCTCCACCATAAAGCCGTTCTAGAGTGCATATCTGTTTGTATGTGTGGATGTTTGAACCATTGTCTATGTATTATAGGAAGTGACTAACGTATGTAGACGCTTTCGAAGTTATTCTTGTACTCAACTACCCGGTGCGCCCGTCCTGGGCGACGCCGCTACTCTGCCCTAAGTGCCGTAGTAGTAGACGTTGTTTTTTTCCGTGCTAGTTATATAGCGGTGTAAGCTGTCCTTTGTTGAATGCCTCGAGCACTCTTTCATAGACAAGGAGTTCCAGCGTCTGACTAGCTCGTACTACTCGTCCTGCTCGTCGCAGGCAACCCGGACACTTCGAGTTGGATTGCAGCACTTGTTTCGTTGATGGTGGGAAATAAGGATAAATACGAATTTGAGCGGGTATTTTTCGGAAGCTTCGAGGCTTTTCTGTCTGACGGTTCCGCTGCTTTTCCTGAGCAAGCTTCTTCCGAGGAGGTAGATAGCAGACTGTTCTACGCCCCCTGCTTATACACTGCGTCGCCGATGTCCAAGTTATGCAAAGGAAGCGTTAGTGTTTTC